>NC_066528.1:1192055-1277055 GCF_024679095.1 Eriocheir sinensis | reverse complement strand
AATAATAATTCTAGCCACGGAACAAAATTTGCAGGCAATAAAATGTCCCAGCGGATACTTAAGTTGTGCTCCATTTTTAGTCCCCGGCCCCGACGCTGTCAGGTGGTGATTGACGTGCCCAGGTGTGCCCAGTGCTGCCTGTGTCCTCCAGGTGGCGGGGGTGGAGGAAGAGGGGAGCAGGTAGGCATGGGAAGGGAAACATGGAAACATGGAAATGCAGGCAACAGAAAGCCTATTGGCTCATTACGAGGTCGCCCGCTTGGGTGATTTAATCTGCTCGACCGCCACTTTGGGCTTGGTGAGCAGATGAAAGCACCTCGATATTGAGGAGCAGATGGAAGCCCCTCGTTATTCAGTTTACTCCTGACGCAGCGAAATGACGGTCGATTCTATATTTGAAGGAGTTGATGGTATTCGCATTTACCACTTCTGAGGGAAGATTGTTCCAGTGGCGGATGACTCGGTTTGAAAAGAAACTCCTTCCAATGTCTGTGTTACATCGACTCGACTGAATGGGTAAACCGTTATTTCTAGTTCTTGAGTTGGTTTGCAGTTCAAAGAATTTGGAGTAATCGACGTTATTGAACTTTTTAGATGTGAAGACTTGAATCATATCCCCTCGTAGGCGTCTTTTCTCCAATGTAAAGAGATTGAGTCGCTTGAGTCGTTCCTCGTATGGTTGAGCCCTGAAGGTTGGAATCATCTTTGTGGCGCGTCGTTGAATCCTTTCCAGTAAAGCAATGTCCTTTCTGTAATTGGGAGACCAGAACTGCACTGCATACTCGAGGTGCGGTCTTACCATGGAATTATACAAGGATAGCATCACGTCTGGTGTTTTACACTCAAAGTTCCTCGCTATGAACCCGAGCATAATGTTGGCCTTGTTGTATGCTTTTTTACAGTGATTCGCGTGTTTCAGGTCACTGCTGATAGTGACTCAAGATCCTTTTCCTCCTGCATCGCTTGCAGAGGTCTCCCATTCATGATGTATGTGTGGTTACTATTTTGGGACCCAATGTGCATGACTTTGCATTTGTCAACATTAAAAGACATTTGCCATTTTTCCGACCATTCGATAATGTGATTGAGGTCTTTCTGAATGATTTCGCAGTCGGTCTTTGTGAGGGCATCTCCACCCACCTTGGTGTCATCTGCAAATTTCGATATTGTGGATTTCAGTCCTGATTCTAGGTCATTGATATATATGATAAAGAGGATGGGTCCCAGCACTGACCCTTGAGGCACTCCACTAGTGACTGGTAGCCAATCGGAAGGCTGTCCGTTGAGTAGTACTCGTTGTTTTCTGTCGGTGAGCCAATCTCTTATCCACGCGATCAGATTGGCTCCGATGCCCGCCGAGTGCAGTTTCTTAAGGAGTCGCTCGTGCGGTACCTTGTCGAAGGCTTTCTGAAAGTCCAGGTATATAACATCACTGGGGAGGGGAGGGAGTAGGAGAGGGGGAATGTATAAATAATGGGGTGGGAAAAGGAGGGGAGGGGAAGGGAACACTTAGGTAAGGATTATTAAAGGATAGGGAAAGGAGGGAGAGGGGAGCAGATAGGTAAGGGAAGGGGGAGAAAGGGGAGGGGAGGAAAGTATAAAGAAAGGAAGGAGGGAGAGGGAAGAGGGTAGAATATTGTATAGGGTAGATAAAATGTAAAAGAAAGGGAATGGAAAAGTAATAGAAGGAAAATAAACAAAATGGAGTGGAAAAGGGAGGGGGAGGAGCAGATAGTAATGGGGAAGGGGGAGAGAGAGGGGAAGAATGTTTAAAGAATGGTGAGTAAGAAGGGGGAGAAGGAAGGGGAGCAGGTAGTTATGGGAAGGGGGAGAGAGGGCGAGGTGAGGTAAGTATGACTTGGATGGAAAGGGTGGGAGGAGGGAGAGGGAGAAGATACTTATGGGAAGGGGAGAGAAAGGAGGGAGGAAAGTTTAAAGAATGGTGAGTAAGAAGGGGGAAGGAGGGGAGCAGGTAGTTATGGGAAGGGGGAAAGAAGGCGAGGAAGGTTAGTATGACTTGGATGGAAAAGGGTGGGAGGAGGAGAGGGAGAAGATAATTATGGGAAGGGGAGAGAAGGGAGGGAGGAAGTTAAAAGAAGAGGTAGGAAAAAGATGGGGAAGGGAGTCGCTTACTAACGATAAGGAAGGGGATGTGAGGAGGAGGAAGGTGGTGAAGGGAGGAAAGGGGGGGAGTCGTAGGGTAGTATGAGGAAGGGGGAAGGGAGAGAAAGAAGGAAGGGAAGGGAAGAGAAAGGGAAGAGAGGGGGCCACCAGGAAAGCTTGGGAAGGGAAGGAGAGAGGAGGAAATTGGACGGGAAGGGAGAGAAGGGAAGGGAAGGGCAGGGCAAGGAAAGAAAGGGAAGGAAAGGGATGGGAAGGAAAGGGATGGGAAGGGAAGGGATGGAAAGGGAAGGGGATGGAAGGAAAGGGAAGGAGTGGGGAGGAAGGTAAGCCGGTCAGGTAAGCATGGGAGAGGGGGGATGGAGGGTCAAGGGGAGCTCACCTGGCGCAATTAGTAGCAACTTTAGTCTTAAGAAATGGGAGATTGCCTGCGTGATGAATGAATGGGAGGATTATGCAAGGGGGAAGGGAGGGGGAGGGGGGAAGGAGACGGGAAGAGAGGTATGTTTATCTGCGGTGTGAGGGAGGAGGAGGAAAAGGAGGGAGAAGGAAGGAGAGGAAAGGAGGAGAGGTCAAGGATGCAGAGGGAGGAAGGAGGGAGAAGGAATGAGAGGGAAAGAGGGAGAGGTTCTGTTGATGGAAGAGTTGGAGAGAAACGGAGGAATAGAGGAAGGAAGAAAGGGAGAATATCTAAAGTGGAGAAAAGGGAAGGGAAGGGAGAGAAGATAGACAGAACGAGAGAGAAGTAATAATATCTACAGTGGAGAACAGAGGGGGGAGGGAGAAGAGAGGAGAGAAGAAAGAGAGAGTTGCAGAGAAAATAAAGGCTGAGATGAACTGAGGGAGGGGCGTACAGAAAGTGAAGAAAGTGAAGAAAAGGGAGAGGAGAGAGAAGAAAAAGAGGAAAGGAGGGAGAAGGAAATCATATCATGGAAAAGCTGCAGGTAAATGAAGGATGAAAAGAAGTGAGAAAGACGAAGTATCAAAAGTAGAAGAGAGGAAGGGAGAGAAGGACAAAGGAGGAAACATGGAAACATGGAAACATGGAAACGCAGGCAACAGAAAGCCTATTGGCTCATTACGAGGTTGCCCGCTTTGGTGATTTAATCTGCTCGACAGCCTGGGGCCTGGGGAGCAGATGAAAGCACCTCGACATTGAGGAGCAGATGAAAGCGCCTCGATATTGAGGAGCAGATGAAAGCAACTCAATATTCAGTTTACTCCCGACGCAGCGAAGTGACGGTCGATTCTATATTTGAAGGAGTTGATAGTATTCGCATTTACTACTTCTGAAGGAAGATTGTTCCAGTGACGGATGACTCGGTTTGAAAAGAAACTCCTTCCGATGTCTGTGTTACATCGACTAGACTGAATGGGTAAACCGTTATTTCTAGTTCTTAGGTTGGTTTGCAATTCAAAGAAATTGGAGTAATCGACGTTATTGAATTTTTTTAGATACTTGAAGACTTGAATCATATCTCCTCGTAGGCGTCTTTCTCCAATGTAAAGAGATTGAGTCGCTTGAGTCGTTCCTCATTGATTAATTTTGGGTTGGAATCATCTTCGTGGCGCGTAGTTGAATCCTTTTCAGTAAATCAATGCCCTTTCTGTAATTAGGAGACCAGAACTGTCCTGCATACTCAAAGTGCGGTCTTACCATGGAATTATACAGGATAGCATCACGTCTGGCGTTTTACACTCGAAGTTCCTAGCTATGAACCCGAGCATAGTGTTGGCTTTGTTGTATGCTTTTTACAGTGATTCGCGTGTTTCAGGTCACTGCTGATAGTGACTCAAGATCCTTTCCTCCTGCATCGCTTGCAGAGGTCTCCCATTCATGATGTATGTGTGTTTACTATTTCTGGACCCAATGTGCATGACTTTGCATTTGTCAACATTAAAGGACATTTGCCATTTTTCCGACCATTCGATAATGTGATTGAGGTCTTTCTGAATGATTTCGCAGTCGGTCTTTGTGAGGGCATTTCACCACACATTAGTGTCATCAGCAAATTTCGATATTTTGTATTTCAGTCCTGATTCTAGGTAGTTGATATATATTATGAAGAATGGGTCCCAGCACTGACCCTTGAGGCACTCCACTAGTGACTGGAAGCCAATCGGAAGGCTGTCCGTTGAGTAGTACTCGTTGTTTTCTGTCGGTGAGCCAATCTCTTATCCACGCGATCAGATTGGCTCCAATGCCCGCCGAGTGCAGTTTTTTAAGGAGTCGCTCGTGTGGTACCTTGTCGAAGGCTTTCTGAAAGTCCAGGTATATAACATCACTGGGGATGTGGGCATCCCAGTTCTTATATATACCTTGGAAGAAGTCTAATAAATTCGTTAGGCAGGAGCGCTTGTTTCTGAAGCCATGCTGGGTGTCGGAGATTACATTATTGTCTTCTAGAAACTTAACAAGTTTGTCTCTAATAATCTTTCAGTATTTTTCCTGCCACTGATGTCAAACTTATGGGCCTGTAGTTTAATGCAACCTTTTGTCTCCTTTTTGAAAATTGGTGTTACGTTCGCCATCTTCCAGTCTTCCGGGACCTCGTTCAATTGAACAGACTGGTTGAATATGTTAGTGAGTGGCTGAAGTATTTGTTGTTTAAGCTCTTTGAATAACCGCGGGGACAAACCGTCAGGTCCTGTTGACTTTTTCGTGTCGAGTTTATCCAAATACTTTTTCACTTCTTGGTCGCATATTGAGTCAATTTTCAAGGGCGTGATTCCCCTCGGCAGGTCAGGGTTCTCAGGCATGGTTTCGATGTTCTCGACTGTGAATACGGATGCAGAAGTTACTGTTGAGGATTCTGGCCATCTGTTTACTGTCCTGAGTTGCAGCTCAGTCTCGTCTGTCAGGGACTAATATTGGATTTTACTTTCTTTTTCGATCTGATGTATGTGAAGAATTTTTTTGAGTTTGTCTTGATGTCACGCGCTATTTGTTTTTCGTAGTTGCGTTTACTACTCCGAATAAGGGTGCGACAAGCTCTGAGGCTGTTTTGGTACTGTGTACGGGCTTCGGCCGTGTCATTCTCTTTCATTAGTTTATAATTCCTTTTTTTTTTTTTAAGTTTACCGCCCTTTTTATTTCTCTGGTCATCCACGGTGGATCTACGGCACCATTTATTCGGCTGGGTTTCGTAGGCACTGTAGCCTTTTCTACTCCCAAAAGCTTATCTTTGAAGTTGTTCCACACGTTGTCGATTGTATTGTCGGTTTTGTGAAGTTGGTTCCAGGTCGCAGAGGAAGCAGCTCACGGGCTAGGTTGAAATTTGCTTTTTTGTAGTCTGGTATCACTGACGGATTGTCTACGAGTTCGTGACTTATGTTAACATTGAAACGGATTAAGTGGTGATCGCAACCGTTAATTTTTTTCACCAGCTTCACAGTCGCGAATGAGGTCGGGGTCGCTTACTAATACCAGATCCACCAGATTGTTTTCTCTTGTTGGTAGATTTACAACTTGAGTGAGGAACGAATCTTCCACCATTTCTATAAGCCTGTTACCCTCTTGATCTCCAGTCAATTGTCCCCAGTCAATGTTAGGGCAATTAAAGTCCCCAATTATTATTGCTTCTTTACTTTGTGTTAAAGAGTGAAGCTCTTCGTACAGGGCAGTGTCGTCTGATGCCTGTTGTTTTGGAGGCCTGTAAACGGTCGCAAGTGTTAGTTTCTTATTGTTCGCAGTTATTTCCACATAGACGGAGTCGTAGTTCTCTGCGTCCTGTTTGTCTATTTTTAGGAGCGTACTTTTTACGTAGCAAATTACTCCTCCTCCTTTCTTGTGCATTCGATTTTTTTGGAAGCTTTTGTACCCGGGAAATGACAGTTCAGATACTAGATGTGCAGAGTTGGCCCAAGTCTCTGTGATGGCTACCACATCTGGTTTCTCAGTTGCAATATACGCCTAATTTCGTCCTTTTGGGTAATAGACTGCGTGCATTTGTGTACAAAATAAAATGTGACTACTGGTTTGGCGTTGAGTTGAATGAGTTCGCTTGTCGGAGGCGTCGTTGGTTACACAGTTTCTTGCAAGCCGCATCGACGCTACAGTTCGGTTGATCAAGGTTGTTGCCTTGCCCTCGCCTCCAGTTTTTTGAATAGCTTTTCGAGAAGCTTTCAACTGCATCGTTCAGGAGCCTTCCTAGCCGCGCCGAACCAACCTCGTTCAAGTGGAGTCCGTCCTCCGAAGAGGAAAGCAGGTGAGTGAGGAGGAGATAGTGTCGGTGCCAGGCCACGTAAAAGGGAGAGAAAAACAGCAATATTGGAGAGGGATGGAGGAAAGCAAGGAGGGATGATAGGAACACATGTGTGGAGGCGAGAGTAAGGAGGAAAAATTACTGAAGATATGTTGTGATGAGAGGAAAAGACAACCCTGTAAAAAGATACGTAAATAGATAGATTGATATGTAGATAGATAGATAGATACAAAGATAGATAGATAAATATAAAGAAAGATATATAGTGATAATTTATGCAAATAACTGAAAAAAAATAAAGAAGAGGTAGAAAAAAAAGAATGTTAAGAAATCAACGGAAAGAAGGAAGGAGGGATGGAGGGAAGGAAGGAGGGATGGAGGGAAGGAAGGAAAGGAGGGTGAGAGGTAGGAAAGGGCTAAGTTGAATATTGGAAGAGAGGGAGGGAGAGAAGGAAGAGAGGGAAACATGCAAAGACCGAAAAGGAAAGTGCGAAAAACGCGAAAAGGAAAGATGATCACTGAGGAGAAATGGAGGGAAGAGAAATGATTCACAGAGAAAAATGGAAAAGAAAACTGAATGATAATGGAAAGAAAAAGTGAAAGGATGAGAAAAGAAAAAAAGTTGAGGAGGAGGAAAAGGAGAGGAAGCGAAGAAGAAATGATAAACGAAAGGCAGGAAAGGAGAAAAAACTAATTACAGAGGAATACAAAATGAAGAAAGATTAAAAAAAAGCAAGCGAGGAAAAGTGGAAAAGAACGAACGAGCTAAAAGAAAATTTAAAAAATGGCGGAAAGAAATCCAAGAAAAACAAGAAGAAAAAAAAGAAAAAAAATGAAGTAATGAAAAAGCAGAGTGGAAAGAAAAATAATTAAAAAAAATGAAAAAATTGAGAACAAGACGAAACGAAGAATAAAACGAAAAAACGAGAACGAAGTGAAAAATATGAAAAGAAAGGAAATCGAATGAAAAAAGAAACGAAAAGAATGAAAAACAATGACGAAGAGAAAGAGAAAAGGGTGAAGAGAAGGAGGGCGGGGAGAAGAGAAGGAAAGAAGGAGAACGAGGTAAGAAAAGCGGCCATTCGAGATATCCTGCAGGAGTTTCAGAACCCCAACAGGAATCCTGCAGCAAAAGTGGAGTCCTGGAATACCCGCAGGAATATTTGAGCTACGGGAACAGGGCAGGAACTCACGTGTCAGGGGAATTATGTGCAAGGTGGTACACCGGAAGAACCACTGAAATGAGAGAAAGCGGAAGAAAAAGAAAGACAAAGAGAAATACAGATGGACACAGAAAAGGAAGAGAAAGAAGGAAAGAAAAGGAAAAAAAAGAAAAGTTCATATATTGGAAAAAAATAAATTACTGAAGCAAAAAATAATGAGGGGAGTAAAAATATATCAATCACTGAAGACTTTGGTGAAAAAGAGAACAAAAACGCGGAAATGATGAAACACTTACTTTGAAAACTGGATAAAAAATCTGGAATACTCGAAACAAAAAAACAGCACGAGATCCAAAGGAAAAAAAACTCATTACGAAATAAAACTACAAAAGCAAAACACAATAAAAGAGGATGGAGGAAGATAAAACGTGTACTTGACATAAAACTGAAATACTAAACGAAAAAAAAAACTCATCTAAGCACTGATATTTCTAAAGAATGTAAAAAGAAATGACGGTAAAGATTCGTTTTAATGACGTTACTAATTTCGAAATGCTGACTGCTTATTTTTGGACAAAATATAATGCTGTTTATCATGGAGGCAGTATTTTTCTACGGAAATGACTAAAAGACTGACTTGCCTTTTGTGGGCCTGCCGCCGCAGCCGCAAAATAGCTCGAAGTGAGGTTCAACTTGGGGGACCCGTGAGAAATAGGGGTTTTTGGGTGGGGGAGCATATTTAAACTACTGCAACCGCACTTACGACCTGACATCCATCGGGGGGGCTTCGCCCTCATCGCCCCCATTCTAACCAGGGGGGCCCCCCTGGACACCCCCCCCAGATATGCGACTTATTTCTGCGAGGAGGTATTTCCCCCAACACCGCTGTACCGCCGCCGCCAGAGGAGGCTACGCTTTCCTGAATATTATCCCCTATTTCCAGCAATAAATAAAAAAAGTCCTTGAAGTGGATTTTGAAAGCGTTTCCATGATTGTTGAACGTTTGTAGAAAAGATATATGAAGAGCTAGTGATGTTCCATAAGGTAGGTAATGAAATACTGGCACGTTGCTAAAACGAATCTTAAACCATAAGACCAAAAACTACTTATGTAAAAATGTATCAAAACACGAACGAAACAAGAAAGAAACCAGAATGAAACAAAAAGCAAACCAGAAGCAAACACGAGACAAACAACAAACAAACCAGAGAGAAACGAGAAACAAACAAGAAATATACCAGAAACAAAGAAGAAACAAACTAAAAGCAAACAAAAAAACAAAACAAGAAACAATACTCAATAACACTCCAGAACGTCTCTAACACCACCACCACCACCACCACCTCTACTTTTTAATAAGTTTTTGGCTGAGGGTAATTTTTTTTGTGGAGGAGAGGGTCCAAACCCTTCCCCCAACCCGCCCAGATCAGGGACTGGCCTGACTGCCCGCCATAGGGCAGGGACGCAGGGCCCCTGGGGGGGTTAATCCCCCGGTTACCCAAAGAAAGAAGCATGGACAGAAGAAAAAGAGGAAGCGGGGAAAAGACAGCTCAGGGAGGTTGAGGGCGCTGCATTCCTCATTCAGACAGACCTGCCCCTAACCCTTACTTTCACCCTTTCTTTTCTCACCACCTCTCTCGTTATCCTATCGAAAGGCAAGAGGAGGAGGAGGAGGTAGATGGAATGGGAAATAATGACAAATACTAAGGAGGTGGAAGGAGGGTGTATGACGGGAAAAAAAATACGATGATCAAAAGGAAGGAGAGGAAGGAGTAAAAGAGAAAAAGATGAATCGAAAGTTAGGAAGGAGGAGGTAAAGGAAATGGGAGGTAAGAAAAATGTTGTAGGAGGAAGTAAAGAGGATTGATGCCATGATTGAAGAGGTGAAAAGTGGGCAAGAAAAAATACTTATGCCCAAAGGGAAAATAAAAGTAAAAATAGTAAAAGGTGAATGGAAAGGTAAAAAAGAGGAGGTGAGGAAGTGAGGCATAAAGGCATGAATCAGGAGGTTGAAAGTGTGGGAAAGATAAAAATACGACGATAAGGAGAGCGAAATAATTAAAGAGAAGAAAAAGGTGAACGGACGGTGAAAAGTGGAGGAGGTAAAGGAAAGGGGAAATAATGACATAAGGGAGTTGAAAAATGTGAATGTGATCGAAAAAAATCCCGATGATCGAAAGAGAGAGTGAAAGAGTAGAAGAAACTGATAATCGAAACGTAGTTAAGAATAAGTTATGATGACGATAAAGGTGACGGTGGGTCTGGTGGTGGTGATGCTGCAAGTGCTAATGATGTCGATGATGGTGGTGGTGGTGGTGGTGATGATAATGATGATGATTGTGGTGGTGGTGGTGGTGGTGGTGGTGATAATAATGTTGATGATTGTGGTGGTTGTGGTGGTGATGATAATGATGATGATGATTGTGGTGGTGGTGGTGGTGGTGATAATGATGTTGATGATTGTGGTGGTGGTGGTGATGCTGCAAGTGGTAATGATGTCGATGATTGTGGTGGTGGTGGTGATAATAATGTTGATGATTGTGGTGGTGGTGGTGATGGTGATAATAATGTTGATGATTGTGGTGGTGGTGGTGCAAGTGGTAATGATGTCGATGATGATGATGGTGGTGGTGGTGGTGGTGGTGGTGGTCGTGATGATGATGTCGATGATTGTAGTGGTGGTGGTGGTGATGATGTTGATGATTGTGGTGGTGGTGGTGGTGGTGCTGCTGCAAGTGGTAATGATGTCGATGATTGTGGTGGTGGTGGTGGTGGTGGTGATGATGATTGTGGTGGTGGTGGTGGTGGTGATGCTGCAAGTGGTAATGATGTCGATGATGATGGTGGTGGCGGTGGTGATGTTGAAGATTGTGGTGGTGGTGGTGATGATGATGATTGTGGTGGTGGTGGTGGTGATGAGGATGATGATTGTGGTGGTGGTGGTGATGCTGCAAGTGGTAATGAGGTCGATGATGGTGGTGGTGGTGGTGGTGGTGGTGATAAGGAAGGTGCTGCTGGTGGTGGTCTTGGTGCAAGTGGTAATGATGTCGATGATGGTGGTGGTGGTGATGATGATGTTGATGATTGTGGTGGTGGTGGTGATGCTGCAAGTGGTAATGATGTCGATGATGATGATGGTGGTGGTGGTGATAATGATGTTGATGATTGTGGTGGTGGTGATGCTGCAAGTGGCAATGATGTCGATGATGATGGTGGTGGTGGTGATAATGATGTTGATGATTGTGGTGGTGGTGATGCTGCAAGTGGCAATGATGTCGATGATGATGGTGGTGGTGGTGGTGGTGATGTTGATGATTGTGGTGGTGGTGGTGATGCTGCAAGTGGTAATGATGTCGATGGTGGTGGTGGTGGTGATAATGATGTTGATGATTGTGGTGGTGGTGGTGGTGGTGATAATGATGTTGATGATTGTGGTGGTGGTGGTGGTGGTGATAATGTTGATGATTGTGGTGGTGGTGGTGGTGGTGATAATGATGTTGATGATTGTGGTGGTGGTGGTGGCTGGCTGGTAGATCGTCCTATTTGACATTGACTTTTTATACTACTAATTTTATGCACCACCGAAAATATAAGAATTTGTTTTATAATGGTGAAAATTTGTTCGTCCATCTGGCGCCGCGTGTGTGTCATGTATGACTGTGTGACAGTGTACAGTGTTTCAAATACCACTTTTTTATTATTATTATTGTTATTATCGTCATCATCAGTATTACTATTGCTGTCATTATCATTACCATTATTATTATTATTACCATTATTATTATCATTATTATTATTATTATTACCATTATTATTATCATTACCATTATTATCATTATTATTATTATCATTACCATTATTATTATCATTACCATTATTATTATCATTATTATTATTATCATTACCATTATTATTATCATTACCATTATTATCATTATTATTATTATCATTACCATTATTATTATCATTACCATTATTATTATCATTATTATTATTATCATTACCATTATTATTATCATTACCATTATTATTATCATTATCATTATTATCACTACCATTATTATTATCATTACCATTATTAATATCATTATCATTATTATCACTACCATTATTATTATCATTACCATTATTATTATCGTTACCATTATTATTATCATTATTATTATTATCATTACCATTATTATTATCATTACCATTATTATTATCATTATTATTATTATCATTACCATTATTATTATCGTTACCATTATTATTATCATTATTATTATTATCATTACCATTATTATTATCATTACCATTATTATTATCATTACCATTATTATTATCAT
The DNA here is from genome assembly GCF_024679095.1 of Eriocheir sinensis. Lineage (NCBI taxonomy): Eukaryota > Metazoa > Arthropoda > Malacostraca > Decapoda > Varunidae > Eriocheir > Eriocheir sinensis. Next base: position 1,265,238 of record NC_066528.1, on the reverse strand, counting down.
TACCATTATTATTATCATTACCATTATTATTATCATTACCATTATTATTATCATTACCATTATTATTATCATTACCATTATTATTATCATTATTATTATTATCACTACCATTATTATTATCATTACCATTATTAATATCATTATTATTATTATCATTACCATTATTATTATCATTACCATTATTAATATCATTATTATTATTATCATTACCATTATTATTATCATTACCATTATTATTATCATTATTATTATTATCATTACCATTATTATTATCATTACCATTATTATTATCATTACCATTATTATTATCATTACCATTATTATTATCATTATCATTATTGTTATCATTACCATTATTATTATCATTATTATCATTACCATTATTATTATCATTACCATTATTATTATCATTATTATCAATATTATTATTATTATTATTATTATTATTATTATTATTATTATTATTAATATTATGATTATTATTATCATTATTATCAATATTATTATTATTTATTATTATTATTATCATTATTATCATTATTATCATTAGTCATTATCATTTTCATCATCATACTTCACGTCGCAGAACAGGTATTATGAGAACATAAACACAATGAGTCAGAGAGGTTGGTAATATCTAGTAGTAGTAGTAGTAGTAGAAGTAGTAGAAGCTATCTAGGGCAGCTCCTGTGAACCCAACCTTACCTAACCCCAGTATCCATGAATTTATATAACTTTTTTTCTGAAGTGTTTATCGTATTGGCACTCCCAGCGTGACTGCCAAACCTGTCCCACTGATCCACCACGGTATTAATAAGCCCATTCTTGCTAACGGTATTATTTTTATTATTATTATTTAGTAGTAGTAGTAGTAGTAGTAGTAGTAGTAGTAGTAGTAGTAGTGGCAGTAGTAGTAGTAGTAGCTGCAATTTCTCCTTCCTCAGTCTATCCCTCGGTTCTATCTTTCCTTTCTCCTTTTCCGTTTTGTATCGTGTTCTTAAGTATTTTTACCATCGCTATTATCATCTTTTATTACATTATCATTAGTATTATCATTATCACAGAAAACTTATCATAATTCTTAGTATTATCATCAATATTCCTATAACCTTCTTCGCTTCTCTAATATCTAAATCAACTCAGAACGAAATTTATCATCCATTCCAGCACCTTTTATCATCTATTCCAGTACCTTTTATTATCCATTCTAGTACCCTTTACTGTCCATTCTTGTATCAATCACCCGAAGTCCCCCTCTCTATCATTCACAAGTACTGCGGTGCATTGCTTTTCTCTCCATTTTGTATTGTATTAACTCTGTATCGGCGTCCCATTCACCATGTCACCCTTACTAACACATTCGTAGTGAGCACCACGCGCCGCTCCCCGCCTCTACCTCTCTAAAGCCCCGTCACGGGACCATTATTTGTAGTACACGGCGGGCGTTTTTCTCTCGGGTTAGTCCAGGCATCAAATTGTATGTGCTGCAGTCTGGGTGAGCAATGGTGGTGGTGACGATTGTTGTGGTGGTGATGGTGATGGCTGTGGAGGAAGTGGATGTGGCGGTGATGGTAGTGTGTGGTGGTGGTGGAGGTGGTGGTAGTAGTAGTAGTAGTAGTAGTAGTAGTAGTAGTAGCATCAGTAGTAGCACTAGTAGTAGTAGTAGCAGTAGTAGTAGCAGTAGTAGTAGCAGTGGTAACAGCAGAAGTAGTAACAGTAGTAGAAGCAGTGTAGTAGCAGCAATAGCAGCAGTAGGAGTAGCAGTGGTAGTGGCAGTTGTAGGAATAGTAACCGTAGCAGTATTTGTAGCAGGTATTGATAAGTATTATACAAATACTAATACAAATATAAATCATTACCATACATGCAAAACACTATGACACCAATTAACTACTCCAAGTATATTCATCCCGGCACATCGTCACACTCGACCATTCGTCCATTCCCTCCTTCCCTCCCCGCCACGACTCCCGTCCTCTCGTCAGTCCTCCTGCCACTACATTTTACACTCAAATCATTTTTATCGTTTCTGCACTTTTTACAGCCTTTTTTTTAATTGTTTTATTACATGGTTTTATTACTACACCCTCACATTTTTTCTTTTCTCTCGCTCGTGATTTTTGTCAGGTCTGGTCATTCGTTCTTTTATCTCCACTTTTTCCCACTTCTTTTTTTCGAGGGTCCTTACATGATGTGACTCCAGTGGGGCTGTTTTTTCACTTTCATCTGTCTCATTGTACGCGTGTTTTTGTTTTTGTTTTAATTTTTTGGCGCTACTTTCATCACGCTTTGTATATCTCGCTCTACGTATGTTCATTTAGCATACTATCACCACCACCATCACCACCTGAACAAGTAACTCCGCCCCAACCATCGCCACCACGACCATCACCAGTTGCAGCACCTCCAACTCCCCTCCATCAGTATCACCATCACATAAAATCCTCAGCCAATACCATCACAATTACCATAACCATTACCGCCACCACCACCACCACCACCAGTACCATCACCACTTACCACACTTTTATCTTTCATCCCAGCAGCAGCAGCAACTCTACTACCATATTGTAACAAATTATTAGTTATCATTATAATTGTTTTAGACGACATCAGTAACATATAATTCCATGATATTTGCAAATGCCTTTTGTGATTCAAGCAGATCTGTCTGACGGCACACACACACACACACACACACACACACACACTAAACGCATTGTTCGCCTTAATACCTATGAAGACTGACACAAAATATTTAAACAAGCAGAACTATAAATATCAACTACTGTTGCCAGATGATCCCCGAAAGTGACACATAGGCGAAAACTACACCATTAAAAAAGAAACTACAAACTAACTAGATACCATGATTAACTAACGAGAAAATTAAGCCTCACGTAGCTCGTGTTGGTAAAGGAAGAAACTCGCCTCCGTAAATCCCAAAACAAAATACTCATCCTCAGCAGATGATTATCATCCCCGTATTAGAAGCCGTCCCTTCCTCGGCCATTCATCATGGAGTTAGGAAGGAGGAAGCAGGAGGAGCACCGGAGAGAGAGAGAGAGAGAGAGAGAGAGAGAGAGAGAGAGAGAGAGATATGGGGGGGGGGGGGGGTGAGGAGGGGAAGCCGGCAGAAGAGAGGGAGAGAGGAACGGGGGAGGGGAGCTGTGGAGAGGGAGGAAAAAAAATGAACCGGTGGAGGATATGGAGGGAGAAGCAGGAGTTTGGGGAGAGCAGCTAGGGGGATGGAGGGGAAGTGGGGGGGGGGGATTGGAGAGGGATTGGCTGGGGGGAGGTTGGAAGGTGGGAAGATGATAATACTAATTTTTTTTTTTTTTTTACAACAAAGGAGGCAGCTCAAGGGCACACACACAAAAAAAAACAATAATAAAAAAAAGCCCGCTACTCGCTGCTCCTAAAAAAGAAACAAAAGAAGTGGCCGAAAGCAAGATCAAATACGGGAGGAGAGATGTCCTGATACCCTCCTCTTGAAAGAGTTCAAGTCGTAGGCAGGAGGAAATACAGATGAAGGAAGATTGTTCCAGAGTTTACCAGCGTGAGGGATGAAAGAGTGAAGAGGCTGGTTAACTCTTGCATCAGGGGTTTGGACAGTATAGGGATGAGCATGAGTAGAAAGTCGAGTGCAGCGGGGGGGAGGTTAAAGACGGGCAGAGAGTGGCAGAAGGGGGTAGGACAAGCTAGTTAAAGGGTGTGGGATATCGCTAATCATATCAATACCTTGTTAAAACTTAAAGCAGTCCTTCCCTTTATTCTTTTCTAATCCCTATACTCTAGACTGGGTTAGCGCTAATGGTTTGTCATGGGTGTGTGTATTCTTTTAGAGTTCCGTTCCCGATCGTCATGTCCTCAGCAATCGGTCAAGCTGCGAGTGTAACAACCTCTAATAGTCCCTTGTGTGATGGCGTGATTCAGAATACCTACAATACCTGCCGACTGGTTAGCCTTAGTCATATTTTGGTGAAATCCTGAAATACCCCCAGGAATAAGACGGGAATTCAGGTGTCAGAAAATAAGAGAAAGACCACTAAAAATAAAGCAGAGAGAGAGAGAGAGAGAGAGAGAGAGAGAGAGAGAGAGAGAGAGAGAGAGAGAGAGAGAGAGAGAGGTACTGTACATGTTGAATAAAACACCGAAACAAATAAAAGAGGGATTTGAAAGGTTGCGTTAGGTGAAGTATACGAGTCTCAGAACTTTGGTTAGGCCTAATGTGTCGTGATGAAACTACGCGCCGGGCAGCTTCATTTGGACCCGCACGGAACGACACCCGGCTCGAAACACCAATACGGGACCTTAACGAGCTTAGGATACTTCGCTCGTTCCATCATTACCGGAAGCCTTATGGAGGAGCCAAGCATGAAGAACACCAGGTATAAGCTACATACACAACCTTAGTGTAATAAAAGATGCATTACGTAAAATTATCACACTATCGAGACTTGCTGCTGCTTGTCTTGCTGACCCTAAGACCCTCCTCTCCTCCCTTCCCCCTCCCTCCTTCCCTCCCAGCAGCCTGAGGTGCGACGATTCTCTCATCACTCCCTCACACTCGCCCTCCCCGGTTCCTTCACACTCATTCCTCAGCACTGTGTCAGGATGAGGCCCCGTTCATGCTACACACACGCTCCCTCTCGTCGGGGCGGGGCAGAGCGCGACTCACACTCCGATCATCGCCGCGGCGTCAACATCACCAGCCAGGCACCGATGACGTCACGGCCGGCAGCCAATCACAGCACGGAGCAACCTCCTTCAAATATTACTAATTATACGCCTTTAAATACCTTCAATTCACTCCCCAGGCGATTCTCAACATGGACAAGCTTCATAATCACTGTAATAATCAAGAATAGTCGCACGGGAGGGAACAAACTGGCAGGACAAGGCTTCAGGCGGCAGGGCGCTCACTCCATCCTCCCCAACGGCCTCCCCTGCCTCAAACATTGTCTATACGCCGCGTCCCTTCCTGCAAGAACCACCACACCGTTTCTCACCTGATCCTCGCCTCGCCTCAGCGCGCCGCCGCCCGCCTTGCACACGCGCGACACACCCGCCGGGGACCTTAACACGCACGGCACATGGATACGCCCTCACTCTGACACTTTCCGCAGCACACTGGCTCGGCGTGACGTCACCGATGCGCCTTTGTTTTACCCACACTGCCCAGATCAAAGACTATAGAAGAAAGATGGGAAAGCTTCTACCTAAAAGTGATAAAGAAAATGTGAGGCAGATATAGACCAGCTGCGCCATCTGTTGGGCCGACGCCAAACTATATCAAGTACGTCGTCTGCAAGTGCACGGTCTCCTCTTCATCTTCTTGTGACCTTATCGCTCTGTAGTTTGTATTATATGTATGCGTAGATCTTATTTTTGACTTTATGTATCAACAATATTTATTTTTTCATCATTCATTATGTATTATATGATTATTATGATATCTTTCATTAGTGGTGGGTGGTAACTGCGAAGACCATAGTTCATGAAGTGTATTTTTACACACACACACACACACACATATATAAGTCTATATATATATATATATATATATATATATATATATATATATATATATATATATATATATATATATATATATATATATATATATATGTTGTTCATTGATGATATTCTTTCCAAAACGAACTGTCCTATCCATTCCTACGCCGATGATTCCACTCTGCATTATTCAACTTTTAATAGAAGACCCACCCTTCAGGAACTTAACGACTCAAGGCTGGAGGCTGCAGAACGCTTAGCCTCAGACCTTACTATTATTTCCGATTGGGGCAAGAAGAACCTGGTGTCCTTCAACGCCTCAAAACACAGTTTCTCCACCTATCCACTCGACACAATCTTCCAAACAACTATCCCCTATTCTTTGACAACACCCAGCTATCACCTTCCTCAACACTAAACATCCTCGGTCTATCCTTAACTCAAAATCTCAACTGGAAACTTCATATCTCATCTCTTACTAAATCAGCTTCCTCGAGGCTGGGCGTTCTGTACCGTCTCCGCCAGTTCTTCTCCCCTGCACAGTTGCTGTCCATATACAGGGGCCTTGTCCGCCCTCGTATGGAGTATGCATCTCATGTGTGGGGGGGCTCCACTCACACAGCTCTTCTGGACAGAGTGGAGGCAAAGGCTCTTCGCCTCATCAAATCCCCTCCTCTTACTGACAGTCTTCTCTCTTAGATTCCGCCGCAGTGATGCATGTCTTTCTATCTTATATCGATATTTTCATGCTGGCTGCTCTTCTGAACTTGCTAACTGCATGCCTCCCCTCCCTCTCCCACGGCCCCCATTGCACTCGACTTTCTACTCATGCTCATCCCTATACTGTCCAAACCCCTTATGCAAGAGTTAACCAGCATCTTCACTCTTTCATCCCTCACGCTGGTAAACTCTGGAACAATCTTCCTTCATCTGTATTTCCTCCTGCCTACGACTTGAACTCTTTCAAGAGGAGGGTATCAGGACACCTCTCCTCCCGAAACTGACTTATCTTTCGGCCACCTCTTTGGATTCTTTTTAGGAGCAGCGAGTAGCGGGCTTTTTTTATTAATGTTTACTTTTTTGTGCCCTTGAGCTGTCTCCTTTGCTGTAAAAAAAAAATATATATATATATATATATATATATATATATATATATATATATATATATATATATATATATATATATATATAGATATATATATATATAACGGCCATTTACTTACATAAGTTAATTATAGTATTTTGGACAAAGAAACAATGCTATAAAGGTAAAGTTCAGTTGTATTTGTCTATAAAATTATATACAACCAATATTTGCAGCCATATAGATACATGGCATGCATTGTGAGCTATAGAAAATGCATGAACACAGACACACAAGCAAAAGAAAATATGAGAAAGAAATATTGGTCTCATAATTATACACAAAGTAAAGAAAGAAAATCAGACAGTAATACAAAGCAATAATCTCATGCAATATAGGAATGAGAATACTAAAGAAAATTACACAACAAATAGACGAGCACACTCACTTAGAAAAGTTATATAATACCAGGCCATATAAATTGGTTTATACCTGTCTTACAGAAGGACATAACTTGAAGAAAACTAAAGCAAACATGTGTAAAAATCAAAACTTGTGAAGATTATCTGAAGTACATAAAATAACATGCATTTCACACATGCAAGCAGATGCATAGGCCAACAAAGCATAAGGTAAGCATAAACACAAATCAAGCAAGCACAAACATACAGCAGATAAACAAAATCAAGCAACAGGCACAAAATAAAGCATAATTTACTTCAAGCAGTATACATATCCTTGAGATTAGAAAATATTTTTTTTCTGTAAAGATACAAAATAGTATTATGTACTATATAGGTATTAAGTATGTGCAATTTTTGCTAATTTCCTATTCCGTTTCTCACCACAGTCTCCAATACTTTCACCTCTTCCCCTTTTTCCTAAATTTCTATTAAATAATTTTACATAGTAATGAATTCTCACACTAACATATTTTTTCATCATAATTTTGTGAAGTTCCTCACGTAAATCGTTTTTTCTTTCAGTCCTATTTTTCACTACCTCAAACATATTGGCACTCACATTCGACTTGAAAATAAAGTCTTTAATGTGTGCCCTAAAAATGAGTTCATATTCTTTGATCATTTCAATGACCAATTTGCTAGGATACTTTAAATATCTTTTATTTTCTGAATCTTTTAGTGCTTGGTATATATTATCAGATGTGACTGTGTAATGAGGATCAGTCACTTTCAATCTACAAGTTTCACAGTCATGATGTTTACTTATTACATGCCACATATAACCTGCTACATACGATATTGCATTTTCCTCAGTCCCATCATATGAAGTGGAATTAAATGTTGTATTACTTTCCTCACTTAAAGGATCAAAAGATGAGAAATAATTTGCCAGCGAATTATTCTGAAAAGACTCTAAATTTATGCAATTACTTTGTTGGTCATTTTTTGAGGAATTATCATCAGGCTCTTCTATGTCACTGCTCACCTCTTTGTCATGATCAAAACAAGGGTTAAAAGATGAAAAATAATCAGAAAGAGCATTATCAATGGTACTGCCTCCTACTTGCTCCTGGCTTTCTAAATTTTCCTCCTCAAAATCATCCTCAATGCCCGAGGAACTCTCTTTGCCTTTGGGTTTAATCAGTTCAAAAGTATGAAACTTGTCTATGTCACTCATTTTCATGAATTGTAAAATAGGCATTGCATCATCCAAACAGTTAGCCCTAACTGATGACTGAAATATGTGGTTGCTCATCATACCATTTATTAGCTTCTTAGATATTTGACAAGTTGGTGTGTCACTGTTTCCTCCAGCATTTCGGATGGTGCTAAATACATTTTCTAGGGCATCTTGATTAAGCCTATTAGTCATCAAATACTTATAATTATGATTTAAATGCACATCTTCCCAAAGTAATTTTATGCTTGCCAAATTCAGCCTCCACCCAGAAATGCATGGAAGTGGTCTTTTAGTGCCAATTACTTCCAAGGAATTAATCCATGATTCGAATTCAACGAGTCTTTCGAACTGTCCATTTTTTTCTGACATGGCACATTTACTACTTTTGAAGTGGTTTATTTGACAGCTATTAAATAAATCAAATAGCTTATCCATTTTTTCTACAAAAAATGCTGTTTGAGAAGCTTCAGATGGCAAGGCCCTTAATTCTGTATAAGTGTGTATGCCTGCTGCAACACTCTGACTGAAAACTTGCGCAGCTAAGGAAACGCGCATTCTTTCAAATGTATTGCAATATATATGTTTTGCTGAGAGCTTAGGTGCCAGGCGCAAGGTCATGGCATTGTCTCTTTTGTAAAACTCTTCAATATAATGCCATTTTACCACTGAGTTTTTATTGACAACAAAATCATATTTCATCAGATTATTACGGACACTTTTAAGCAGATGTGGTGTGTCATAAAAGAAATGTATCTTTTCCTCATTGTGTATTATAAATGGAGACTGTGGTGAAATATTTAGCTTTAGGTAGAGACTTCGATTTGTTGCATCTTGATCACATATGACAAACTTAGGATGTAAACCTGTATCCTTCAACTTGGTCAAACAATCTAATAGCATGCACTTGAGGACATCTGGCTTAATGCTCTTACTAAACAAAAAATAACCTAAAGTCTGTTTCCACTTAGAGGCTAAGCCTTTAACCATAAATACCATGGCATACTTTGCAGTTGAATCTGATGACCCATATACACCTAAATTTTCAAGTCCATCAACTTCATCTTGGGCTATGTTATAATTCAACTTCTCCTTGACAGAAATTGCATCAAATGTTACTCCACAAACTTTATCCTGCTCAGACATATTTTCAGCCTTTCTTTTCAAAATTTCAAAGAGGGATTGATTCCAGCCAACACTGAACATAATTCTTTTCATCCAGTATCTTAGCATCCTTGGAGTGGGGAGGACAAATATGTGTGATAACAAATTATAGGTTCTTGCATTCCTAAAATAAAGGGACAAGGCAAATGAGCGTTGCTCATCTGAGTAACGTCTGCCCTTTTTTTTGGAACCTGCTAACTGGATCTGACTTTTGAAAAACTCAAGGCCATAACCTTTTAGGTATTTAGAAGCATTTTTTATTATTTCTGAAGGTAGTGTGCATTTGGAACAGTCCTTCCTGACCGTCTTAAGTAAATGAACTCTTTTCAATAACCTTTTTACTCTATTTCTATATCTGTGGAGGAGCTTTTATGTTTTTGATTTGGAAGATGATGATTTCCTTGTTTCTGTATAACCAGCAATATCTGTAATGTTTTAAGTCTCATGTGAATATGTTCATTTTAAATACAGTTCAGTATACACTTCATAAATATAGATGAGCAGACATGACAAATGTATTTAGTAACTGGCAACATTTCAATATGATATGGTTATAAACATGGAGGAGAGTAAGATGACCAGAAGGGTATATGTTAGTGAGATAGAGGGAGGGAATGCTAGAGGACGACCTCCAGTGAAATGGAGGGATAGGGTGCAAGAGTACATTAGGGAGAGGGGGGAAAAGATCTTTGAGAAACTTTGAGCAGGCAAGGAGGGAGTGTCTGGATAGAGAAAGTTGGAAACTCTTCTGCTGTGGCCATCCCCTGGTGGGAGCTCCTAGGAGCAGGCGTCCATGAAATGATGATGATGATATAAGTAAAATATCCTCTTCCGTATCCATGAGAAAGTGGGTGTCACTCAGTCCAAGCACATCCATTCCCCCTTTCATACAAATCTTGACAACCATTCTTCTCTTGGATTCATTAATTATTCCATTCTCATTAAAACATACAACTCTCAACACTTTTCATATTGCCTTATTCACACTCACTTTCCTGTCACAATTTGTCCATTTTATCCACCCATTGAGGGGCCACGGACAGATATCTAGCCCAGTGAAGTATTAGCCCTAGGAGCTACACCTTAAGTTATACACCTAGGCTGCGTTTACACCAAGCGAGTCACGTCGAGTCGTGTCGCGTCGCGTCGCGTCATGACGATTCATGACGTACCATGAATCGCCACCCCAGTTATAACACTGATTTATATCGGTTTTTGAAAGTAAAACGTTTACACCGGATGCGTCGAGTCACGTCACGTCGCACTGCGTCGCGTCACGTCGTCACATATAGGGCTGGACTTATTTTTGACGTCAGTCACAGCGAGTCTGCCGTGGTGTGTTCAAGCATGCTGGTGGAACTCCTAATCAACTTAGTTCAAGAGCCCCCTGCTATATATGATTCCAGTGACCGTAACCACCGGGATCGTGATGTCATCGCTGCTTTATGGAAAGAAGTTTTCAGTTTTACGTATCATCCTGAAGCATGCACACTATTCACTCAACCATTCATACATATGTTACATACAATACACACACTGTTAAGATTGGGGCCTATCACAAAGCTATGTTAGTAGGACAAGGGACAAGGGGGAGTGGATATATTCATATACTTACTATGTATATTTTCAATATTTGTAAATAATAATGTACACCATTCATATAGCATCCGTTACGTTCAATCATACTCAAGCATATGCCAAGAAATTATACCCGGCACCAAAAATATGAAGTAAATCATAACTCGCTGATCCCTTCTGGGAGGAAAACGGCTCACCCAGACATATGAACATCAACTTACGTATGATAGAAAAAAAAAATCACCAGAAAAGAAAAGAAAAGAAGAAAAACAAAAGCAAGAAACGAACTAAAAAGAAAATAAAAAGAGAAGGATTTGAAAAATGCCAATAGAAAATAAAAGAAAGAGTAAAAGACCAATGGAAAACAAAATAAATACGAAAAATTAAAAAAAAAAAAAAAACGAAAACATGCATCCATTCTCCATGAAATAAAATGGGTCATTGAGTACTGACTTGACTCAGGCTGACGCAGTCGGTGTAAACGGAGTGGCGTCAATATGAATCGCCTCAAATGACTTGACGTGGCTCAACTCGACGTGACTCGCTTGGTTTAAACGCAGCCTGAAGGTGTACTAACAGTGCCAACAACGTCAAGGCGGGGATGGGCTGAGATACCCATCTAGGAGTACCTATGCTTGCTAGCCTTTCCCCAATAACCGGTAGCTAGCTTTGTTGTGCCAATCTCGTAACCTCACATTAACCTCATTGGTTACGATACAAATGCTCTTTCATACTACTTCTAAACTGAAAAATCATCACCTAAAGTAGTATGACATAAACATATAATTATATTACAGTATTAAACTGTTTTGCATGCTGTACAATTTATAATATCTGTGCATGATGATCTCATATAACTTACTTGGTGCAACAGGCTCAGAGATCTCTAGTTGTTCAGTAGGATGATGGTGTTCTCTTGAAGCACGTTCCGCAGCTTCTGAGGTCACTGTAAGATAAAAATGTGTCATGCTCTTACAATGAGCTAAAGATACTGTATGCTACTGATTTGATGAGATATTATGTATTAAAAGTGTTTGGATCTTCAATATTTTATGAAAGAGTATTATTCTAATCATTCTTTGTTACATTATCTTGAAACTTGAAAAAAAATTTAACCCTATTCTGTGATGAACATTGATAAAATACCTGTATTTAAATCAATAATTTAAATACAAACACTAAAAGTAGAAAATGAATACTCAAAGCCAATTCCAAATACCATTAGCAGCATCTGTGTTACCACGTGTGTCAGCAGGTGGCACAGTAGTCATTCTCCCATCACCTTCAGTATCAGATACGTCCTTTAGGTCACCTGATGATAAAGAATAATGTTATACAGAGTTAGAGTTGACCTACAGTTTTATTAGGTTATTACACGCCATTGTTACCATAATATTAGACTATGATTTACCTAGATACACGTATGAATACACAACATTCCTGTAACACAGTTACATATAAAATTACATACCAAAACTCCCATCATCTTTGTCATATGTGATGTTTATGCCCACATCAGATGGTGTCACATACTCGATAGTGGTGTTATTGGTTGTTCTTGATGCTGTATATCAGAAATGGAAATTGATTAATCACATTATACATGAACAAAACAGTAATCTACTTTTTTTTTTTTTCTTACGTTGTTGCCTATTGCGCCGGTAGGCATCTTCCCGGTGGGGCCTGATGGTCGGCCCAAGGCTTCTTCCAGGTGGGGCCTGATGGTCGGCCCAGCCCGTTCTGGCGCAGGCGAGTGTTTATAGTGGCGCCATCATGCATTGGCCCATGCTGCCCCCCGGAACTCGTTCTTGATTCGCTTGGACGGCTTCCTCTGGAGTCCGGGTTGATGGGTGGTCTTCAGGACAGCATGTGGGTAGTTTTAAGCCACTCGGCGGTGACTGAAAAATCCGAGTGGTAGCGTGGGGACTCGAGCCTGCGTCGTCCATCACGCGGTGAATGTGGGCCCAGTACACTACCAGTTCGGCCACCGCCTACCCTACTGTACAGTACAGAAAAAGTAAAACTGCATTGTAGCTCCACGCCTCTATTGTTACGACTACACTAACGAAAACTTCATAGAACACATTTCATTTATAGATTTATACATATCTATAGCACTGTCGCCTTGCTTCCTCGGGGAGCGTCCCCCATACACTTTTCCTGGCACACTAAGCAAAATTATTTCTCTATAGTTGTTACACTCATTCTTACTCCCTTTACTCCTGTACAAAGGCACAATAATTGCCCTTCTCCACTTATCTGGAGCTTTCCTCTGTTTCCACGCAAGAACGCATATCAAAAACATCCATTTTACTACTGTGTCTACATATCATAAACGTAAAAAGATTAAGGTTACTGGGGATCCATGGGGGCAGATACCGTTAGCCAGGTTAGGTTAGGTAAGACTAAGGAAAAGGGAGGTTTAATTAAGTCCATTTTAAGGGTATTCTGCTTTCATAACATGATTCTATAGACAAAATCAACGTTTTCTGTGAAGCTTTCGTTGATTTATTAATGAAAATAAAGGCACAGAGCTGCAATACAGTTTCTCCCATATCAAATAGGTACTGTATTGGTTTCATTATCACTGAACAATTGCAGCTTATATAATACTATACCTGAAGATGATCTGGCAGGGGTGTCATCTGGAGTAGTACCATCTGAAGTTCCGGTCTCTGAAATATAATGAAGTAAATGTGAAATGATGTACATGAATATCATATATGTTTCTATTACACATGAAAATTCATGCACATATAAGTTTATTAGAGTAATACTTCATAATGTAGTAATTAAATATATACATACCACCAAGATTTTGGTCTGGACATGCAAATTTGCAGAGTTTGTTTGAATCTCCAGACATGTAGTTTGTCGGTGAGAAGTGGTAGCTACACACATGAAAGCTTCTGTTTAGCTGGTCACAGGATTTTCCTTTCAAGTGTGGGATGTCGATAATGTTGACCCATCTCTGGCATCTAAAAATACATAGATAATGTAACTAACATCAGTTCAGTCTATAATGCTGACTGTTACTTTCACATGAAATTGTCCAGGTTGGTTAGGTATGGGTATTTAGTTGTAACACTCATATCAAGTTCAAGCTCAAGTTAAATATTCCCGCGAGGGTAACTCTCAGGAAGCATAATGCGTTGGGGTTGTGCGAGGACTGAAGAGTTGGGGGCAAGGCAAAGATTAGGTAAATGATGAATGGTGATCCTAGCTTAAAATTATAGAGAGGGGGTCTATTTTAACGATGTGAGATGGGATTTGATTCCACTCTTGCACACAAAACCAAAGTTAGTCAAATCCTTCGTCAAAAAGATCGTGACTAATGTGTTAGTCATTTCATTCGACCCCTACATCATTGTAGCTACTGGTTAAAAGCGTTTATAACACTTGCCTTACAAAGAAAATAACTCCTCGTTGAATGTTTGTAACATATTATGAAATAAATTGACTGAGGATGTGATAATATAGCGCATTAGGTTCGGAATGAGGCAATTTGAATCGACCGCCTCCAGCGGCGGCGCGTCGCCGCTAGGGTACGCCACCGTCGCAGCAGCAGCGAGTTCAAAAGAAAACATGGCCGGAGGTAAACATAACGCCGCTTCCCCTGCCACTCTACACGGCCAAACGCCTCACCTCCCGTACCTGCCACGCCTCATGGGACGACACCACCTTCATGGGCCAGTACCGCACCAACTCCTTCCCACAGCCGTGGGTGAGGAAAACGTTCCGCGTCCTAGACGTGGCCTTGAGGTTCCTCCGCCTGGGCCCTGGGCCACACACACCTCGGCGCTCACCTCCACCGCCTGTCCCCTGACCCTCACTGCCCCTGCTGGTGCAGGACCGTCAACACCATTGAGCACCTCCTGCTGCACTGCCCACGCCACCACTCCCAGCGAGTGCTGCTCCGACACCGACTCCGCGCCCTGGACGTGCCCACCTTTGACCTGCCCACGGTGCTGGCGGCGGCAGGCGTCCACCCCTCACGCCAGGAAGCTGTCATCCGCCTCACCTGCGCCTTCCTCAGGAAGACGGGGCAGCTGACGTGCATGTGAAGCCCTCACAGGACGACACCAAGGCTCATGTGAACAGTGAGCGACTAGATCGCCGCGGCCCAAAACAACGAGACGTGGGTTCACTGCTGGTAAGTTTTGTTGTTCCTCTAGTGATTTATGTTAGATAGTTATGGGTGAAGTTTGTGTGGCAGAAACAGTACATGCAGTAGCACAGTGTTGTCCAAACTGGGGTCCGCGTACCCCTGGGGGTACGCAGCATAGATCAAAGGGGTATGTGAAAAGGACGATGAACACACACACACACACACACACACGTACACACGTATACACACACACACACACACACACACACACACACACACACACACACACACACACATACACACACACACACACACACACACACACACACACACACACACACACACACACACACACACACACACACACACACACACACACACACACACACACACACACACACACACACATATATACACACACACACACACACACACACACACACACAACCACACACACACACACACACACACACACACACGTACACATACACACACACACACACACACACTTATACACACACACACACACACACACACTTATACACACACACACACACGTATACACACACACACACACACACACACACACACACACACACACACACACACACATTTTTTTTTTTTTTAATTTTTTTTTTTTTTTACATTGCGGCCTATTGCGCCGGTAGGCTTCTTCCCGGTGGATCCTGATGGTCGGTCCAAGGCTTCTCTCCGGTGGGTCCTGATGGTCGGCCAGCCCGTTCTGGCGCAGGCGAGTGTTTATAGTGGCGCCATCTTGCATTGGCTCATGCTGCCCTCCCAGAGCTCATCTTTGATCCTAGAATCTAGAGTCCGGGTTGATAGGTGGTCTTCTGGACAGCATGTGGGTAGTTTTAAGCCACTCGGCGGCGGCTGAAAAATCCCAGCTTGGTGGCACCGGGCGGGGATTGAACTCGCGTCCTCCTGAACACGGGGCCGTTACTATGACGACTCAGCCACCGCCTCCCCACACACACACACACACACACAC
This sequence comes from Eriocheir sinensis, assembly GCF_024679095.1. Lineage (NCBI taxonomy): Eukaryota > Metazoa > Arthropoda > Malacostraca > Decapoda > Varunidae > Eriocheir > Eriocheir sinensis. The sequence continues at coordinate 1,249,137 of NC_066528.1, read as the reverse complement.
ACACACACACACACACACACACAGCAGAAACTTCCCATGTTCTATGAAGGAAAAGAGAGAGGGAGGGACGGGTTCCTAGGAAGGACGCGTAATGTACGTATACCTAAATATAATATAATGCAATATAATATAAATATAATGTAATATAATTGAGTTTAATCAGCCATTGGGGTACGTAACAGTAGGAGAAGGTAATAGAGGGTACAACAGGCGAAAAGGTTTGGACAGCACTGCAGTAGCAGATTGAGTGAGTTTTTGGTGTGGTGTCTTTGCCTCTTTGCCACCCTTGCTAAAACTGGACAATTTTTTTTTAACATTTTCAGTGTATGGACAGTGATTTCCAGTGATCAAACACAATATCAGTACCAGGGGAAATGCCCATCGTATTGACCATCAGCCAGGTGCTCATCCTTGTGTGTGCCTTCATAGAGCACTTACTGGTGGTGGATGACATGTTTGCTCAAGGAGTCATTCAAGAATCACATTCCCCGTGGATTCATTACTTTTATCCCCCCAAAAGGATGGTTCATTTCGACCTGTGGTGGACTTTAGGAAAGTAAATGAAATCACTATCCCTGATCATTTTCCCCTCCCCATTCTTACTATAGTGACCATCTTCAGTTAATGAGGTATTATTCCAGAGTTGCCAGCCAGCGACTATTGGGTCACAGGGCCCACGAAGCTTGAGCTACTCGGTAATTCTTTACAAGAAGTCCGCCTCCCCCTCTGCCATTCCAGCCCCGCCCTACCCCCCAAGACAAGCCTAGGAACCTGTGGAGAATTGGGGTTGTGAAGGCGGAGTCAAATTAACTGAAAAATGGGCCTCCAAAACTACCATAAAATATTTCCCTAGGATAGGGAAAATTCCCTAGTTAAAAGTTTAAGGGGAGTTCCATTAATATATTGTCTTGTAATCTATTCTAACCTAACCTAGCAGAGGGAGGGTCAAGTTTTGCTTAGGTAAAGACAGGTTGGAGTAGTTTAAATATACTTGACGTACAGTGTAAGCTGTCAGATATACGCAGTTCAGTACACTTTTAGGAGTAGAAAATTTACCCTATTTTAGGGATTTGGGGTGGTAAATTTGGGAGTCCCATATTTCAGTCAATCTCCCTTTCCCCCCCGGGTTGTTTTTGGGGGTGGGGGGCACTGGAGTAGCGGAGTTCTTGTAAAGAATTACCAAGTATTTTTTCAATCATCATAAATTATCTGTATTTCTTTGGGACTTTCAACAATTACACTTCAATATAAGTGATACTAATATTAGTAATAATGTAGCTGATCATTCTCATTGTTTTATTTATTGGTAAATGAGAGAAAATATAAATGCTATTAGGTAGCATTTCCTCATCCATAATCGTTCTTGCATGAAAGCCCTGTGAAATCAAGCCAAAGTGGGCTTCTTAAAAAAAATCTATTTACATTACATTGTTTGCTGAGTTCCTGCCATGCATGTATCAGCCCCACCCCTCCAAGACTAGGATGGCCAGATGTTTGTGTCTCGGTGAGGTTACCGGCTTCCGCTCCCAGCATATTATACTTCACCCTCAAATGATTGCAGGTTGTTGTGCGAGATGAACCGAGACCTTGGGTGGACGACTGCCACTACCAGAAGCATGAACAGGTCAAAGGTGATGCCGCTATCAGGAGTGTAGGCAGTTCAAAGGTGATGGCCTTAGAGCCAGGAGTTGTGGGTGGAGGAAAACACTATTGGATGGATGCCAATATCGCACACAGACAATAAACAAAGGAGGCTCGCTTTCTGCCGAGATGCCTGGCCCCCAAATGTTGTGATAAATTTCGCCGAAGGCGACAAAGATTCACCCAAAGCAGGTACTCGGCATGTAATGTAAACAATATTTTTTTAAAGCTCATTTCTGCTTGGATTTCACAGGTCTTTCATGCAAGAACGATTTGGGATGCACTGGAAATGCTTAATTGTTTCATTCTGCATATTCACATCAAATGATAGCTATGCTATATAAAACTAGTTAGATAAAATTGAATATTTCTTTACAGTAGGGCTGCACTGTTGTAAACCAGAGTCGTGACCTCCAACCAGCTCCCTAAGCTAATCTCACTGCCCCCCAACCCCTCCCTTACAGGTGTTATATGCACAGGCTTCAGCGAATTATTTCAAATACAGGTTAAGGTCAATCTTTATCATCATTTCATCGACGCATGCTCCAAGGAGCTCCTACCAGGGAATGGCCATGGCAGAAGAGTTTCCATCTTTTTCTATCCAGACACTCCCTCCTTGTCTGCACAAAGTTTCTCAAGGATCTTTCCCCCTTCTCCTTAACGTACGCCTGCATCCTCTCCCTCCATCTCACTCACATACACCATCCTGGTCATCTCACTCTCCTCCATTTGCTCCATGTGACCAAACTATTTTAAAGTGTCACTTCACTTCTTCCACCACTCAACACCTCTTCCCTTCACCCCTGTGACACATTCCAAAACGTTCATACACACTTCCATTAATTATTCCATCCATTCTACTCACACCACAAGCACTCCTCAAATAACTCATTTCCACTGCCTGCACTCTAGACCTCTGACTTTCATTCCAGGCCCATGTTTCACTTGCATATGTGAGGGTTGGTACTATTATTTTATTTCTCACATCCCTCTTTACCTCCATGCTCACACTTCTGCCATTCATGATACGTCCCAAAGACCCTACCACCCTTCTTCCTTGCAATGCCCTTTCTCTTGTCTCTCCCTCCGTATCACCATGCTTGCACATAACTGATCAAGATACTTAAACTCATTGACCTGCTCCATTTCTTCACCATTCAAAATTATTTAGCATTTTTTTCATATTCAGTTCCCACTCTATATGGGCATACAAAATCTACAACCTCACTCCTACTTTGCTCACAAACCATCACTTTACTTTTGTTGACATTTACTTTCAGCTTTCTCCTTTTACATACCCTATCAAAAACACTGACCAAATTTTGTAAGTCACTTTCATTTTCTGCTATGAGCACTATGTCATAAGCAAATAAGATTGAATTCAGCACCCACTTCCTTCCCTCAGCGTACATTTTAACTCCAACTCACCAACTTTGAACTATGCCCTTCATTTCTCTCATAACACCATCCATATAAATATTGAATAACCATGGTGACATGACACACCCTTATCTTAAGCCCACTTTTATATCAAAATGTTCACTTGTTTCTCCACTAATTTTGACACATGCATTCTCATAAAAACACTTTATTGCACTAAGCAGTTTTCCTTCCACACCATAAATCTTTAAAACATCCCACAATGCAATCCAATCGACTCGTCGTAAGCTTTTTCCTAATCCATGAAGGCAGCGTATGGTTTCTTTCTTTTTGCTATTATTTTTTTTCTACCATCATCCTGAAGGAAAATATCTGATCCACACATCCCCTTCCCTTCCTGAAGCCTCCTTGTTCTTCACAGATTTTCTTTTCTGTAAGCCTTTTCACTCTCTCTATAACTTTCCGGGTATACTTAGGAGACTTATACCTCTATAGCTCCCACACTCCCCTCTCCTGCCCTTCCTCTTGTAAACTGGGACATTGATAGATTTTGTTCAGTCTGCTGGCAACCCCCCCCCCCCCCTCCCATGCCACTTCACAGAACTTGACCATCCATTCAGTAACTACCTCTCCTTCACACTTCAACATTTCTGCTGTGATTCCATCAATTCCTGCTGCCTTTCCATTTTTTATCTTTTTATTGCTTGATTTACTGCTTCATATGTTATACTTCTTTATATACTCCTACCTCTACTCAAAACTGCTGCTGTTACAGCTGCTGGATGTCCATCTTCAAAATTCGTTAAGTTTTTTTTAAATATTCTCTCCATCTCTCCTTCACAGCTTCCTCGTCTTTTAACGTCATTCCATTCTCATCCATAACTTCATTTATTTTACTTGGGGAGATATTTTCTGCATTTCTTTCGTTTTTTACTTCTTTCCAATATGATTTTGTGCCCTATATATTTTTCACTTAGTCTTTTTCCAAAGTCTTCAGCTACTCTCTTCTTACTTTCTTTTATTGCTTGTCTTAATTTCATCTTGCATTCTTTATATTTCTTTTTCCTTTCCCCTTTTACTTGCTCAGCCATAATTCTTTCTTGAGTTTTCTTAAAAATTCATCTTTTCTCTTTTACTTTCCTCCTTATCTCTTCTGTCTACCATGAATTTCCTTTTTTTTTCCATCCCTCACCACTTTCATCCCTAACACTTATTTTGTTGTAATTAACACAGCTTCTTTAAATGTTCCAAAAACTTTCTCAATATCTACTATCTTTTACACTTCCCATTTTTCACTTAAGGCCTTTGCCATTTCATGTTTATACTCATCTTTTTTTTTTTCCTGTAACTTTTCTATCTTCAATATTTCATTTTTTTCTTAACGTTTCTGTTCAATCACCCACTTTTCCTTTCCAATTTTTTTCAAAACCTAATTCCGTCAAAATAGGTGATAGGTGATACGTTGGTAGAAAAAATAGTTTCATGGTCTTTGAAGAGATTGATAAAGATGATGGAAGCAGGGATTGCTTTATTCTCATGTCTTCCTCATACTTGCAGGCTGAATTTTGTTAGATGAAACAAGGTAATTGATTTTTCAAGACAGGACATTATGAGGAAAACAGAACTGTTTGTACAATATAAGAAATATGTAAGACTATGTCAATAACTAATAAGAAGCATTTTTTTTCCATTTGCAGAAAGGGGTCTGATCACCTGCAAAGCAATGTAACACCACTTGAGGGTCCAGTTTCACATATATTGCTCATGCACTAACCCTAATGCAAGTAAGATTACAGAGTTACATATGCCCATGAGAATGAATCAATTTTCCATTTCTGACTTTATTATGTACCGTACTTTCTATTCTTCACACACACACACACACACACACACACACACACACACCAGTCAATTACCAGCAAAAAAAAATATTAGTTGTATCTAAGTATCTTATGTATGTACATATTCACTTTTATTTATATTGTAAATTTCAACTCTGTATATTTGATGGAAGATTAGCATTGTGGGGTTGAAACTAATTACATGTGTGTATAACTTTTTCTTTTCTAGAAAGGAAAGGAAATATCTGTACTTGTTTTCCTAGTATTCATGAAGCCTTACTTAATTGTTATTGTATGAATTTGATATGGATATGGATGCACAGTTTACTACTTGAAATCTCTCTCTCTCTCTCTCTCTCTCTCTCTCTCTCTCTCTCTCTCTCTCTCTCTCTCTCTCTCTCTCTCTCTCTCTCTCTCTCTCTCTCTCTCTCTCTCTCTCTCTCTCTCTCTCTCTCTCTCTCTCTCTCTCTCTCTCTCTCTCTCTCTCTCTCTCTCAATAATGTATGAAGTGCCATTCATGTAGCATAATATAATACATAATTTTTACTTTTTATTTAATTCTTTAAGTTCTTTATTTGTTTATTCCTCCATGGTATTGCAACTGATACATGAGGTTTCACTATTAATGTTCTAGGCACATTTTGTAGACCTGTTAAGTTAATATATGCTATAGAAATGCGCATTTTCTTCCATGTGTTGCTTTAAAGCAGCGGTTCCCAAAGCGTGGTGCGCGCACCCCTGGGGGTGCGTGAGCTGATCCCTAGGGGTGTGTAAGGAAAAAAAATAATGTAATGGCGGATTTTAAGTCATTGAAATTTCAAACATATCATTAACTGCCATCGTTATAAAACTAAAATATGCTGTACGCTTCATCGGAGGTGCCTGCTCTTTGTTTGAAACTTACCCAGAATCTGAGCACATTCATTCACCCCCCAGGTACATTTTCGTTCAATTTTGATAGCCATCGCTCAGAGCCACATACTTTGCGAGCACAAAATTTGTATAAAAATTGAGAACCGCTGCTTTAAAGGATCAATAGTGAGATATGAATATGATACCATTTCCAAATGAGGGTAAATGACTATTTATGCACTGATTATTGTCCGCAATTGCTTTAAGTGCTGTGATATAATGAATGTCAGTGGATGGATTAAGTATTCTTTACAGTGTGTTTCATTGATTGTAGCATTTAATATATGTTCCTCACTTTACTCTTAGAATTTTTCAGTTTTTTTGAGCATATGAATGGGAAGAAAGCTTTATTTACATATCTTACAAAGGTGCGTATTTTCTTCCTCACTTTTAGTGATTGATACTCAGAAGTGTATGTTTTAGTTAATGACTTCTAGAAACAGGTTATTTTTTGTACTGTTTTTCTTTTTTCTCAGGCTTGGATGAAGTGCTAGTAAACAGAGTTTTTTTTACATCTCAGCTTTATCTAGCGTTACAGTTTTGATGGAGGGGGTTTTACAAGTATCATTTCAAGTGCACACAAATTATTGAATTAACATTTTGAGCATATTTTGCTTAGAATTATTTTACACTAAAAAGTAACTTTTCCTCCACCTTTGAAATTAAAGGGATAGTTTTTTGCTTGTTTGTTCCTTTTCATATTACATGTGATGCCACCAGATTTATATTGTTAAATGTTTAAATGAGAAACATTAACTTTTCATGCTATAGGTAATGAAATGTTAGTGTTATATTTTTTTTCCAATTTTGTAATGCAATGATATGAATATATTATTTAATTTTGTACATTAATATATTGAGTTTCTCACCCCTTTCTTTTCTTGACCTTAGACAACACTAATTAGTTGCTGGTATCAAAGTTACTAATGACAAGTCATCTGCATAAGAATGACTAAGTGATTAGTCATTTATCTGACTAACACCTCTGGTCCAGTTTACTAATGCGGTTAGTAAAAGCAGTGACCAGTACGAAGCGGTTAGTCATTGTACTTTGACTAAGGCCATACTCAGCTTTAGTAGTCAGTTAGTCATAACTTGACTAACCATGTTACTCATCGTGACTAATCTTGCCACTCCGTTTGGACCCCACGGACTTGACTAAGGAAGTTAGTCAGCATGACTAACTTTGGTTTTGTGTGTGGATGCTGTGGATATCGTGTCAGAGTGTGTCAGTGATTGCCTGATATGTGTGGTATTCTAGGTTGTAGCTACCTTAAGTTGATTTTATATTTGTGGGGTGTAAGTAGGTTTCTTTGATTATGTTGACTGAACTGTTTGGTGATTTTGGTTGCCTGTGCATATATATTTGTCTTTTTGCCACAAGTGGGTCTAATTTAATGTCCTGTTTCAGCAAGATGCAGGATGTTTGTAATCATGTCTGATTCATCTAGCTGCTTTATTCTGTATAGCCTCTAGCTCAGTAATACTATTGTGAGTGTGTTGATCCCAGACAGTTTTGCATTATTCTAAGTGTGGCAGAACTACTGTCTATTTTCAAAAGGAGAGTTGGAAAAACTGCAAAATTTTCCATGTTTTAGTTCGGTGTAAGTTTCTTTCTTGTGGAAAACCATAGAAACCTCAAGAATGAAATTGCAACAAGAAAAATCTATCTCGAAGCAAACACTTATCAGACAAAAAAAAAAAAAAAATAAATAAATAAAAAAATAAAAAAAAAATAACGCAGAGGGGTATTTTCAAAATATGACCATAAGAGCATAATAGCATAAGAAAGCTACTTGAGGCTGTTTAACTTACACATGATAGTTCCTGTACATCACCTACACATAATATATTAATTCCACCATTCCTTCCCGTCCATAAATTTATCTAGTCTTCTTTTGAAACTCTCTATCGACTCTGCACTAACGATCTGACAACTACGTCTGTTCCAGTTATCAACCACCCTCTATGAAAACCATTTTCTTCCTATTTCCTTGTTGAATCTATATTTCCCCAGCTTAAACCCGTCATTTCTCGTCCTGACCTGACTACTACCTAACCACAAGATTTTTCTCTAGATCGAATTTATTATACTCTTTGAAAAACTGAACACCTAAATAAAATTTCCTCTTACACTCCTTATACATTATATGATGAATCTAGCAATATTATACGATGAAGCAACATTATAGCATGAATATAGCACCATTATACCCTGAATATAGCAACATTATACCATGAATATAGCAACATTATACCCTGAATATAGCAACATTATACCATGAATATAGCACCATTATACGATGAATATAGCAACATTATACCCTGAATATAGCAACATTACACCATGAATATAGCACCATTATACGATGAATATAGCAACATTATACCATGAATATAGCAACATTATACCATGAATATAGCAACATTATACCATGAATATAGCAACATTATACCATGAATATAGCAACATTATACCCTGAATATAGCAACATTATACCATGAATATAGCAACATTATACCATGAATATAGCAACATTATACCATGAATATAGCAACATTATACCATGAATATAGCAACATTATACGATGAATATAGCAACATCATACCATGAATATAGCAACATTATACCATGAATATAGCAACATTATACCATGAATATAGCAACATTATACGATGAATATAGCAACATTATACCATGAATATAGCAACATTATATGATGAATATAGCAACATTATACCATGAATATAGCAACATCATACCATGAATATAGCAACATCATACCATGAATATAGCAACATTATACCATGAATATAGCAACATTATACGATGAATATAGCAACATTATACCATGAATATAGCAACATTATATGATGAATATAGCAACATTATACCATGAATATAGCAACATTATACGATGAATATAGCAACATTATACCCTGAATATAGCAACATTATACCCTGAATATAGCAACATTATACCATGAATATAGCAACATTATATGATGAATATAGCAACATTATACCATGAATATAGCAACATCATACCATGAATATAGCAACATTATACCATGAATATAGCAACATTATACCATGAATATAGCAACATTATATGATGAATATAGCAACATTATACCATGAATATAGCAACATTATACGATGAATATAGCAACATTATACCCTGAATATAGCAACATTATACGATGAATATAGCAACATTATACCATGAATATAGCAACATTATACCCTGAATATAGCAACATTATATGATGAATATAGCAACATTATACCATGAATATAGCAACAGTATACCCTGAATATAGCAACATTATACCCTGAATATAGCAACATTATACCCTGAATATAGCAACATTATATGATGAATATAGCAACATTATATGATGAATATAGCAACATTATACCCTGAATATAGCAACATTATACCCTGAATATAGCAACATTATATGATGAATATAGCAACATTATATGATGAATATAGCAACATTATATGATGAATATAGCAACATTATACCCTGAATATAAACATTATATGATGAATATAGCAACATTATACCCTGAATATAGCAACATTATATGATGAATATAGCAACATTATATGATGAATATAGCAACATTATACGATGAATATAGCAACATTATACGATGAATATAGCAACATTATACCCTGAATATAGCAAACATTAAACCCTGAATATAGCAACATTATACCCTGAATATATCAACATTATACGATGAATATAGCAACATTATACGATGAATATAGCATCATTATACGATGAATATAGCATCATTATACGATGAATATAGCAACATTATACCCTGAATATAGCAACATTATACGATGAATATAGCATCATTATACGATGAATATAGCAACATTATACGATGAATATAGCAACATTATACCCTGAATATAGCAACATTATACCCTGAATATAGCAACATTATACCCTGAATATAGCAACATTATACGATGAATATAGCAACATTATACCCTGAATATAGCAACATTATACGATGAATATAGCAACATTATACCCTGAATATAGCAACATTATACCCTGAATATAGCAACATTATACAATGAATATAGCAACATTATACCCTGAATATAGCAACATTATACGATGAATATAGCAACATTATACCCTGAATATAGCAACATTATACGATGAATATAGCAACATTATACGATGAATAAAGCAACATTATACCCTGAATATAGCAACATTATACCCTGAATATAGCAACATTATACCATGAATATAGCAACATTATACCCTGAATATAGCAACATTATACCCTGAATATAGCAACATTATACGATGAATATAGCAACATTATACCATGAATATAGCAACATTATACCCTGAATATAGCAACATTATACCCTGAATATAGCAACATTATACGATGAATATAGCAACATTATACGATGAATATAGCAACATTATACCCTGAATATAGCAACATTATACCCTGAATATAGCAACATTATACCCTGAATATAGCAACATTATACCCTGAATATAGCAACATTATACCCTGAATATAGCAACATTATACCCTGAATATAGCAACATCATACCATGAATATACCAACAGTATATATTTTTGGCTAGTTTAGTAAAGTTCTTCACTTCATCTTTGCCACAGGTCTTCACACAGGTTCCCATACTTGTTGGGGGAGATGGGGAAGGTGGCTACCTCATTAACTATTGATTTGCGGCGGTAGTTTCATACAAGGCTTTCTTCACACATTACATGCACAAAATACTCGCTCTAGTAAAGTACAAAATGCCAATATGAGAAAATATCTGGACGTAAGGTGAGGTTAGCCTGGACCACGTGCCAACACTATTACTGTGACACTTGAAGGGTACAAATACATTATTTACTCTAGTTTGCCCAACCTAATTTCATATAACTAAGCCTATCTAGATAATATATTATGTAAATGCACTCAAGTATGGTGTTAGGCCACATAGTGATATTCTGTCCTATCACTACTATGAGGTCAGTCATGATATGCCAAGACACCCCAACATCAGTAGTACATAGATTGACCAAATCTATACCATGAAATATGTCAGAATCAAAGATCTGGAGCATGGCATTTAATAAGATGATACCATTTGTTTCTGATAAATCTTTGCTTCTCGAAACTACGTTTCTAACGGTTTATACGATAAAACACGATACTTACCTTTTTTCGTCCTTCGGGAATACGTGAAAAACAAGATTGGCATCCTTTCCCTTCCGTCTTCCACAGAGGGATCACGGATGGGACATCCCCGACATTATTGTTGTTGTTGTTGTTTCGGGCGGCGGCGATCTAGTCGCTCACCTGAGCCGTGGTGTCGTCCTGTGAGGGTTTCACAGGCGCGTCAGCTGCCCCGTCTTCCTGGGGAAGGCGCAGGTGAGGCGGATGACAGCTTATTGTCGTGAGGGGTGGACGCCTGCCACCGCCAGCAGCGTGGGCAGGTTAAAGGTGGGCACGCCCAGGGCGCCGAGGTGGTGTCTGAGCAGCACTTGCTAGGAGTGGAAGCGTGGGCAGTGCAGCAGGAGGTGCTCAATGGTCTCCTCGACGGTCCTGCACCACCAGGGGCAGTGAGGGTCGGAGGTCAGGCGCAAGTGGTGGAGGTAGGCGCTGAGGCGTGTGTGGCCCAGGCGAAGGCGTGTCCTGTCAGGTACTCCACGTGTCAAAGGTAAACAAACAGACTTGGGTCTTGGTCTTGGTCCTGGGTGTCGATATTACACCTATGCCATCTAGCGAGCCGACGCCAGGATGCTCACAGAGTTTCGTTCAGCTTTCCTGTCTTTCTTCTATAGTCTTTGTTCTATAGTCTTTGATGTCGACAAAACCATCTGGGCATTGTGGGTAAAACAAAGGCGCATCGGTGACGTCACGCCGAGCCCAGAGTGCCGCGCAACGTGCCGGAGTGAGGGCGTGTACGTGTGCCGTGCGTGTTGGGGTCCCCGGCGGGTGTGTCGCGCGTGTCGTGTGTCATGTGGCTGGCGGCGGCTGGCTGAGGCTGCCCTACGCGAGGATCAAGGTGAGGAACGGTGTGGTGTGTTTCTTGTAGGAAGGGACGCAGCATATAAACCATAAATGTGGCAGAGGAGGCCGGTGCGTTGGATGGAGTGAGCGCCCTGCCGCCTGAAGCCTTGTCCTGCCAGTTTGCTCCTTCCCGTGCGACTATTCTTGATTATTACTGTGATTATGAGGTTTATCCGTGTTGAGAATCGCCTGAGGAGTGAATTGAAGGTATAGAAAGATTTATAATTAGTATTATTTGAAGGAGGTTATTCCGTGCTTTGATTATTGCCGGCCGTGACGTCATCGGTGCCTGGCTGGTGATGATGACGCCGCGGCGGTGATCGGAGTGTGAGTCGCGCCTGCCCGCCCCGGCGAGAGGGACGGCGGCGTGCGTGTGTAGCATAAACGGGGCTCAATCTGACACAGTGCTGAGGAATTAGTGGAAGGAACTGGGGAGCGTGAGTGTGAGGGAGTGATGAGGAGGAATCGTCGTACCTCAGGCAGCTGGGAGGAAGGAGGAGGGGAAGGAAGAGAGGAGGGTCTTAGGGTCAGCAAGACAAGCCGCAGCAAGTCTCGATAGTGTGTTAATTTTACGTAATGCATCTTTTTATTATTCTAAGGTTGTGTATGCAGCGTATAATTGTTCTTCATGCGTGGCTCGTCCATAAGGCTTCCGGGAATGATGTAACGAGCGAAGTATCGTGAGCTCGTCAAGGCTCCATATTGGTTTCGAGTCGAGTGTCGTTCCGTGCGGGTCCAAATGAATCTGCCTGGCGAGTCTCTCATCACGACACATTAAGCCTAACCAAAGCTATGAAACTCTTATATTCTTCACCTAACGCAATCTCTGAAATAGAGCTTTATTTGTTTTATTATTTTAGTCCAACATGTATTACAGACACTCTCTCTCTCTCTTTAGTGGTCTTTGTTTCTTTTATTTTCTGACACCTGTATTCCCGTATTATTCCTGAGGGCATTCCAGGATTCCACCTAAATAAGGCTAACCATTCACCAGGTATTGTAGGTGCTCTATACTACGCTATCAGACAAGGGACCATAAGAGGTTGTTACACTCGCAGCTTGCCCGATTACTTAGGACATGACGATCGGGAACGAAACACTTGAGGGATAAACACACCCATGACAAACCATCAACACTAACCCAGCCTAGAGTAAAAGGGATTAGAAAAAAATAAAGGGAGGACTGCTTTGAGCTTTAATAAGGTAATAATGTGACTAGCGATTTCCCACGCCCTTTAATAATTAAATGGCTTGTCTTTCCCCTCCTTATCCTCCCTCCCCCACCCTCAATCCGTCTTTAAATAACCTCCCCCCCCCCACCATCATTAGTATATCATCTCCTTACCCCCATCTAGCCTCACCCCCAGCCAATCCCTCTCCAGTACCCCTTTACTCCTCGATCCCCCCAACTGCTCCCCCCAGACTCCCGCTTCACCCTCCATACTCCCCACCAGTTCTTCCCATTCCTCTCTCCCTCCTTCGCCTCCCCTCTCGCCTCCCTCACCCCTCTCTCCTCCCTCACCCCTCTCTCCTCCCTCCCCCCTCTCTCCTCCCTCACCTCTCTCTCATCCCTCACCTCTCTCTCCTCCCTCACCCCCCTCTCTCTCTCTCTCTCTCTCCGGTGCTCCTCCTGCTTCCTGAGCCTTCCTCCTTTCTCCCTATGTGATGAATGGCCGAGGAAGGGACGGCTCTTAATTAATACGGGGATGATAATAATCTGCTGAGGATGAGTATTTTGTTTTGTGTTTTACGGAGGCGAGTTTCTAATTTACCAACACGAGATACGTAAAGTTTAGTTCGCTTGTTAATATAATAGTTTGTTGTTTCTTTTTAATGGCATAGTTTTCGTATGAATTACTCACAACTTTGGGGATTGTCTTGCCACAGTAGTTGATATTTATGGGCTTGCTCGTTTTACTATTTTTTCCCAGGTTTCATAGTCATTAAAGCGGACAGAATGGGTTTAATGTGTGTGTGTGTGTGTGTGTGTGTGTGTGTGTGTAGTCAGGTAAATCTGCTTGAATCAGAAAGAGTATGTGCATATATCATAGAACACACGTGGAATAGGTTATTAATGTCAATTTTAGTAATAGTAATGGTAACAGTAATTATAATAATAATAATTATTATCAAAGTGCTACAATACGGTGGTACAGCTGCTGTTTCTAGTGGTGGAAAGTCAATGGAATGATAAAGAGTGGTTGTGGGACTGATGGTTTAGGTGGAGGTTAGGTGGTAGTGGCAGTGATGGCTGGGAGGAGGAGGATGGTGGTACTGGTGATGCTGGAGGAGGTGATGGTACTGGTGTTGATGGTGTGTGTGTGGGGGTAGGTACGTGGACTGCTGGCGGTGGTGAAGTTATCCTAAAAGAACATGCGTGGAGCGAAATAAAGAAAACGTGATAAATGTAACTCCTGAAAACATATGCACGGATTGAGACAGACAAAAGTGAAGGAAAATAGCCACTGGCGTCACATAATGGAGTAGCTAAAAAAAGAAATACTGGGAGATAAAAGAACGAATGACCAGACCTGGCAAAAATCATGAGCCGGAAAAAGAGGGAATAAATGTGAGATTCGAGTAATAAAAACATATAATAAAACTGAATTAAAAAAAAAGGATGTAATAAAGTTTAGAATTTATAAAAAAACGACGTTGAGTGTAAAATGTACTGGCAGGAGGACTGACGAGAGGACAGGAGTCGTGACGGGAAGGGAGGGAGGGAATGGCGGGAGTGTGATGTCGTGATGAATATAGATGAATATGTATTGGATTGATTTCACAGCAATTTGTATATCTGATAATTATTGATATTCATGTTAGTATTTGTATTTCATCAGTACTTTCTTACCACTACTTTCTTACCTTTCTTGCCACTACCTGCTACAATTACTGCTACGGTTACGACTTCAACAACTGCCACTAGTATTGCAACTACTACTACTACCACTACTACTACTACTACTACTACTACTACTACCACAACCGCTACTACAAGCATCACCACACCTATCATCACCACCACCATTGAAACATTTGAAACATTTTATTATCCCTCTATACAATTATGTATTTACAATAATTTTGTAGTGCAGGGAGCCCATTTAAAGCTGGGAGATTTTTGGGCAGTACTAGAAACTTAGGTGCTGGATTTAATCAATAGTGCAAATATATATATATATATATATATATATATATATATATATATATATATATATATATATATATATATATATATATATATATATATATATATATATATATATATATATATATATATATATATATATATATATATATATATATATATATATATATATATATATATATATATATATATATATATATATATATATATATATATACAAACATATATTATATGACAAAAGTAAAATGATGATAATAATGATAATGATAATAATAATAATAATAATAATAATAATAATAATAATAATAATAATAATAATAATAATAATAATAATAATAATAATAATAAAAATAATAATAATAATAGTTATAGTAATAATAATAATAATTAACATTGTTATAATTATAATATAAGTAGTGTAAATAATAATTAAAGTGATAATATTAACACAATATCATTAGTACAAAAATTGTAATTGGTTTATAAAAATAATATGGTAGTACTGTAAATGATAATGTAAGTAGTAATAGTATTAATACAATAATAATAGTATAAGGTAATAATTGATTAAGCTGAGGACACACTCTGACAGATGATACATGGACTTAATAATTATAATTGAGAAGAATATGTTTTTTAAATTGTTTTTTAAAGGAGTGTATTGAATTTAGAGCTTTAATATTATTAGGAATAGAATTCCAGGTTTTAGGTCCTGAATAAGAAAGTGAGTGTTGAAAAAGTGTGAAATTATGGGCAGGTGTACGTAAATTTTCATGAGTACTGGTGAAATAAGTATGTTGTGGCTGTAAGGACACGGAGGTTTCACTTTTGATCTTTTTATACATGTAAATACCAATTTGTAGGTTATTTATGTCAAAAAGCTTTAAGGAATTTGTTTCTTTAAAGAGAGGTTGTGTGTGGGCAAAGTAGTCACTGTTTGTAATAATTCTTATTATTTTCTTTTGAAGTCTAAACAGAGGTAACAGGTGTGTGGGGTAGGTGTTGCACCAGATAGGCGTACAGTAATACAGGTGTGGTAAGACATGTGCGTTATATAACATTTTCAAAACATCAATGGGCATTAATTCTTTAATTTGATATAACAGAGATACTAACCTGGATAATTTAAGGATTTGGTTTGTTACGTGATGCTTAAAGGTCATGGTATCATCATACGTTATTCCTAATAATGTATGTTTATTATTTCTGCTTATAATGTCTTGGGAAAAAAATAGGGACGGAAGCATTGATGGTGACTAATTAGTAAATAGCATATAAAATGTTTTGTTTAAGTTTACTGTTAATCTATTACTCAGACACCATTTATGAAAGATTTGTAGGTCAGTGTTTGCTGTATGTATCATGTCAGTAGGATTTTCACCAGTAATATTTAAGGTTGAGTCATCTGCGAAAAGGATTGTTTTAAGGTTTGTAAATATGTAAGTAATATCATTTATATATAAGAGAAACATGATTGGACCCAAGACACTGCCCTGTGGAACACCGTATTGAATAGGTAGAGATGCAGATAGACAAGTGTGGAATTTGGTTGATTGAGTTCTGTGGGACAAGTAATCCTGAAACCAGTCGTGAATAGTACCTCTAATTCCATAGTAATACAACTTACGTAATACTATATCGTGTCTGACTGTATCAAAAGCTTTGGTGAAGTCAACAAAGATGATAATGACTGTTTATTATCTAAAGTGTTATATATTTCTTCTGAATAAGTTCTCAAGGCATCGAAAGTGTTTAGACCACGACGAAAACCAAACTGACTTGGATTAGGTATGTTTTTAGTTTCAAGAAAATTTATGAGGAATTTTTTCATTACTTTTTCAAAGATCTTAGACAAAACATTTAGTAAGGATATTGGTCTATAATTACTTAGTTCATCTTTGGGGCCTTTCTTATGGATGGGGACAACAGTTGCATGTTTTAGGAGTTGAGGAAATTTCCCCTTGGGTTTGGGTTTGGGTGGGTGGGTGGTGTTTGGAGAGGTCAAGAACGTTTGGTGGAGGGGGGGGTGTTGTGTGTGTGTGTATGTGTGTTTAGACTAGCTCATAAAGGTTTCAGTTCAACTTGAGACATTAAGCAGACAACAAGACTCCTCAGACTTTAGTCGTAAAACTGAAGACAGCGCGTGTGTGGGACAGGGGTTGTTCTCTGTTTACATCAACTCATGAAAGAATACAAATAAAAACACCGAGAAAGTAATTACCAGCGTGACGAAGCGAATTTACAACTTGCTGACACGGGCTTTCCTTTTTCGGCTTGACAAATGACGGCAAATTCACGAAACATTTAGGAACTTAAAAAGAGTTTGCGGAAAGAACAAGGCGGACCGGCCGGTGGGGGGAGGGAGGAGTGGAGGGCAAGGGAAGGGGAAGGTGGGGTAGGGGAGGGAAATGTAGGGCTGGGTAAGGTAGGGTAGGGTATTGTTGGGTAGGGTATGTTTGGGTAGTGCAGTGTAGTGTAGGGAAGGGTAGGGTAGGGTGGGGTAGGATAGGATAGGATAGGGTAGGGTAGGGTAGGGTAGGGCAGTGAAGGGGGATGGTAAGAGGGAAGGGAACTTTTGATTCGTGTAGCAAAGATTTAAGAACACGTTTTGAGCGACAAGAGTTTGCATTTTGGTGCGGCATAAAACAAAAAACAAAACAAAAAAGAAACCCTGGAAACTCTGAAAAAACTTACAAGAAATTTAGAACCAAACGAGACACTTGTGCTTCGACCAACTCGCGTGAAGATTTGTGGACATACCTTGAGGAGCTTCAGAGGATAAGGGGGTAGATAGGGTGGGCGAGGGTTGGGAAGGGGAGGGCAAGGGTGAGGAAGGGAAGGCAAGGGATGGCAAAAGTGGGTAAACAAGGTGGACAAGGGTTGATAAGGGAGGGCAAGTGTGGTTAGACAGGGTGGGAAGGGTGTGCGAGGGTGGGTATATAGACAGGGCAAGGGTGAAGCCGAGGATGGGCAAGGGTGGATAAGGGAGGACAAGGATGGGCTAAGAAGGTAAACAGGCTGGGAAAGGGTAAGGAAGGGAGAGTAAAGGGGGAAGGCAAAGGTGGGCAAGGGTGGACAAGGGAGGATAAGGTTGGGCAAAGGAGGGTAAAATGGGTGGGCCAAGTGGACACAAAGGGCGGTACTTCTGTCCGCGCATCAAGTCATAAGTCTGGGAACTTTTAAGAAACGCGGAAGCACGTGTTTCCGAACTCCAGAAGAGGAAGACGTGAGAGAGATGCTTTCAGCTCTCGGGCTCAAGAGGAGAGAGGAGGAGGAGGCGCTAGAGACTCAAGTTTTGCCCCTGGATTAGACAGCTTGTGTGTGTGTGTGTGTGTGTGTGTGTGTGTGTGTGTGTGTGTGTGTGTGTGTGTGTGTGTGTGTGTGTGTGTGTGTGTGTGTGTGTACCCGGGCACTGAGTTTGAGCTTAGAATATACTAAACAAGGGAAGGGAAGGGACAGGAATAAAACGGAAGGGAAGGAAAGGAAAGGGAAAGGAAAGGGAGGGGTGGGAAGTGCTGGGAATAGCTCGTCAGGTGTATCAAGAAACCAGTTGCAATCAGGTTTAACTTCGTTGTCCCAATACTTGATTAAGGTCTTACAAAATCTAGACTTACTTCTCCGGGCAGAAGCAACACTCTGTTTAAGGTCACCTCGCACCTGGAGAACGAAGTCACGTAAAACAAGATGGCAAAAAAAGAATGGCCCAATTTAATCTGAGGTACTATGATGCAGTGGCAATATTCCGCCTCACACCCGAAGGCGAAAAAGAATAGTGACAAAATGATAAAAGTAAAAATGAATGAGTAAAAAAAGTAAAGTAAGAAAAGTATGGTAATAAAAAAACAGAATGGTGTAATGTGTATATTATAATGTACATGTGTATGTATGACTGTACGTGTACAACAAAGAATGGACCAATTTTACCGAAAATGACGACGATGCAGTGACAACATTCCAACAGGTCACACACCTCGTAGTAACAATGTGATAATCGTAAACAGTAAACTCAGCAAGGCCTCGGCACACGCAGAACACATATTTAGTTCAACACACACGCCGTCCAGGACTAGCTGATGAGATGTGTTTGTTGCCCAGCACCCTGATGAGTCGCTAATTGGCGCACGCGTGATCAGAGAGCCTTGACTGGAGATTGAAGCCTGTTGTAATGAGCCTGTGAAGAGGTTCAATAGCTTTAGAATGTTAATGATAACCAATTCGGTGTAGATGACCTTGCTTTTGGCCACCCTTCCCGACTTTCTTCTACAGGAGCAGTGCTGGCGGCCTTCAGTGTTCCTGTTTATCTTTGCCATTGAGCTGCTTCCTTTACTGTAACAAATAAAGTAAGAGATAAAAAAAATGTCAGCTTTTAGAACGTCCCAGTTTTCTTGTTTGTTTGTGGCTGAGAACGCAGTTCTACCCTTTCAACTTTCCGACAGGTGTGCTAATAAATAAGTACTCCCTACCTCTTTTGCCTGCTTGTTGCTAAGATGAATACATCCCTGCCTGTCTAATCCCACCATTTAGGAGTTTTCAACTCAGAAGTTCACTTGCTTTGCTTGTGTTTTTCAATTGACACAACCCACCCGTCGAACCTCATCCACTCAGGTGTGTTACGTCAGACACACATTCTTTTATTTGTTTGTTGCTAAGACGAATACCACCCCACCTGTCCAACCTCATCCACTCAGGTGTGATAAGTCAGACACACATTCTTTTATTTGTTTGTTGCTAAGACAAACACAACCCACCTGTCTAACCTCATCCACTCAGGTGTGTTAAGTCAGACACACGGTCTTTTATTTGTTTGTTGCTAAGATGAACACAACCCACCTGTCGAACCTCATCCACTCAGGTGTGTTATTTAGGCACAAACCCTGTCTGGAGATGGAAGGCGATCCCACCGCCGCCACCAGACCATTAACCGTCACCACCACCATCACCACCTCCATCACCACCGAAATGTTATCACCACCACCATCGCCACCCCCTCCATCACCACCGAAATGTTATCACCACCACCACCACCACCTAAATGTTATCGCCACCAACACCACCAAAATGTTATCACCACCAACTCACCATTAATCTTCAAATCATCACTATCACATCACACACCATATCACACACTCCAATATTTAAATGTCCATCACCACCTTTTTTTCCACGTCTTACACTCACACACTGGCCTGAAGGAGGAGGAGGCGGGAAGGAGAGTGGAAGAAGGAAGAGAAGGAGAGTGGAAAGAGTAAGAGGAGGAGGAGAAAGGAGGAGGAAAGGAGGGGGGAAGGAGGAGGAAAGGAGGAGGAAAGGAGGAGGAAAGGAGGGGGGAATGAGGAGGAAAGGAGAGTAGAAGGAGGAGGAGGAGGAGGGAAGGAACACACCTGGCACGCACGTCGTCACCTCTCGTAATTTAAGCTACAAACGCCATCATACATTTTCCTCGCCAACTCTCGTCGCGGACTTGGCCTTTCTCTCCTTGCACCGCCTCGCGCGCCGCTGGCCTGCCGAAGTGCCTCTCCAACGAGCCCGTCCATCGCCGCCACGGCCTCCCTCACGCCCGTCCCCGAAGAAAACGAGGTGCACCAGGTTTACCTCACGCTGGTTTGTCAAGGGCACACTCGGCCAAGCGACCTCAGCCTCCTCTGATACTTTTCGAGGCAAGGAAATGATACACCAAGTTCACCAAATTCTTTTCCCTCTCTCTCTGGTTTAAATGAAGAGGTAACTAGCGTTTCGTAACCCTCACGTTTAAGAAATCAAGGTCACACTCAAACAGCCAAGCGACCTCAGCCTCCCCTTTAATTAACTTGTCGGGGAAAGACGACACCCTTAGTTCGCTTCCTTTACTGAGTGGTTTGA
The DNA here is from genome assembly GCF_024679095.1 of Eriocheir sinensis. Taxonomy (NCBI): domain Eukaryota; kingdom Metazoa; phylum Arthropoda; class Malacostraca; order Decapoda; family Varunidae; genus Eriocheir; species Eriocheir sinensis. Next base: position 1,228,272 of record NC_066528.1, on the reverse strand, counting down.
TGAGGAAATTTGTTTCTCATAATCCTTACGTTGTTTTGAGAAGTCAAAGTTGTACAGCCCTTCACTCCCACTGGTTTAAATGAGTTGAAGAAGTAACAGTGTCTCGTAACCAAACTAAAAGCATCAGGTGTTATTTCTCCTTTACGCCTGGGTTAGTAAGCAGGTTCATGTACTTTACTTTTTGTTTTATATCAAAGCTACGTTTATTAGCCTTCCCGAGAGGCCATCCAATACATGCCCGTGGGAGGTGGGAGAGGGAGGAAGGGAATGGTTCAAACAAATTGATGCCTGTGTTTGTTCGTCTGTATAAAGCTCATGCTTACTTGTCTCTGCTAGCACCAATGTATTTTTCCTTGTGACGTCTTCTCTTCACTCCGGGTAACTTATTGATCGTGCGTGTATTCGTTCATAGTGACGGGTATTTTTTTATTTTTTTATATACAGAGAAAATGAGCCAACGTGCGGGGTCGTGGTGTTCGAGCAGCCCCGCGCTTCGCTCAAGGGTCCGTAAAGGGGTTCGAAGTGACTCGCCAGCTGTTGTTCACTCTCAAGGAAAAGAATTACTGTAATTATTTATTTTCCTTAAGTTTAAGTAATAGCAAGGCTCACTGGGGCAGGTGTGTGTGAATAGCGATGGGAATAATGACTTATTGATTGGTTAGTGAATAGTTGTAGAGCCTCCCGCCTCGCCCTAGTGTCTGGTCAGCAGGTAACCACACTGGCCTAGCCTCGCCCCGAAACCCGCCGCAAAGCCGCCGCGTCTGCTCAGCTGGACAGTCACGCTTTTATTTCATGTGATTTTCTCAATACTCCGCCTCTAATAACAATCCCATCGTATTTTTTTCTCTCATATTTTCACTTTTTGTTAGATACAATTACTGCATATCCCGTTCTTTATTATGTTTACCCATTTAGCGGGAAGAGGTGGCATTTGTTTAGTCAAGTTAACCAGAAAAAGCGAGCATTTTCTGTCACTCAGTCTCGCGTCATCCCGCCTCGTTGATTCACCTCCGCCATCCAGTGGCCAGTCAATCAGTCAAATGTGTGTGTGTGTGTGTGTGTGTGTGTGTGTGTGGCGAGTAATCTGTGCTGAGGATGGAGCGGGGAGTGTCGGCGGCGTGAGGTAAGCCAGCCAAATTAAGTCACTTAAGTGTCGTGACAGAGCCATTAGCGTCGCGAGCTGCTTGGCGGCGTGCAGTGTGTGGCGGCGGGCGATGGAGTGTTCCAGGAAGTACCGCCAGCTGGAGGGTCGCCGGGACACTGTGTAGTCCGTGTGGCTGTGTCCGCCTTCCTTGCCTGAAGCAGATACATACGATTAAGATGAGCAAGGGGAGAGTGGTTTGAGTTTATCATCATATGAATTAATCACAAGCATTAAGATTACATTATATGTGTGTGTTTAGAGTCAGGCACTCCCCTGTTCATCAATAAGGCTTATAAATCGTCGTTATCTACCGTGTTACAGATACACACGATTAAGATTTTGCAAAGGCGGAGGATATGAAGATAGAAACATGGAAACTAAGGTACAATACAATGAGGACAATTTACGGTTTCACTCAACCAACGATTTTCTTACGTGGTTCATGTTTTTCTGGTGATAGATGTAGTGAATTGCACGGTTTAGTATAGTAATTCAGTTGTCATCATGAAAAAAGAAAAAGAGCAAAGTGTGTAACGGTAATTCGTAAACTGTCCTTTTTTTTTTTTTTATATATATTTTTTTTTTTACGTCGTTGCCTGTTGCGCCGGTAGGCATCTTCCTGGTGGGGCCTGATGGTCGGCCCAAGGCTTCTTCCAGGTGGGGCCTGATGGTCAGCCCAGCCCGTTCTGGCGCAGGCGAGTGTTTATAGTGGCGCCATCTTGCATTGGCTCATGCTGCCCCCCGGAACTCGTTCTTGATTCGCTTGGACGGCTTCCTCTAGAGTCCGGGTTGATGGGTGGTCTTCAGGACAGCATGTGGGTAGTTTTAAGCCACTCGGCGGTGACTGAAAAATCCGAGTGGTAGCGTTCTTCTATACGTTCTTCTATACGATTCGAGTCCTCTCGAGACACCTCGCGAACCTGAACTGATTCGTTTTGAGGCACCGTCATCTGGTTTTGCAGGAACAGCGATGAGCAGCTTCTTTATTCGTTTGTAATATTATAAAGCAAATATGACAAGAAAAAAAAATTGAAGCGAAGTCTTTGCATTTCATCGAAGGCGAGAAGCACTTCAGAAGCTGTCGTTGGTTTCGTCTCGCCTCGACGCCTCGTAGTGAGGGAGTGTGTGTAACACGCCGCGAGTCATCGTTACGTTAACTTGAAACACTGGCCGTTACAGTAATCAGGAAACATTAAAATATTTGTTTCTGAACACACTAATTAGATAACCCTTTAAGGAAACGTAAGTCATGCCAGTCTTCCTACCACACGCCAGAAAGACACCTTCATGAACCCCTGGACGCCTCGGCACGAAGACGAGGCGTATACACTGATAAAGTTAATTTACTCATCTCTTTAACGTTTTCAGGCACACCAGTCAGTTTGAACCTCACCGAAACATTCTAGGGAAACTCTGGACCCCTTGATCCGAAGATAATCCATGTCAGTCTACATTTCGTCCCAAAAAGTGCCTCAAATAACCTTTTTAAGAGATAGTCATACGGAACGCAACCTCAAATAAATTATGAGACGTCTTGATCCGAAGAGCAAGTATGTCAGTCTACGTTTGATCACAAAACACCTTAGAGAACCCTTTTAAGGAATTAGTCATACCAACGAGTACCACTACCGGGCTTTGCGTTTCCTTTCTTAGTAATACTTTCTAAGAAGTCCGCCTCCCCCTCCGCCACTCCAGCCCCCCCTACCCCCCAAGACAAGCCTGGGGAGCTGTGAGGAACCGGGGTTTGGGGGTGCGTAAGCCAAAATCACTGAAAAATGGGCTTCCAAAATTTCCCTAGAAAAATTTCTAAATTAAGGAAAATTACCTACATGTGGGGGGGTCCAGGGGGAGCGCAGCCCCCCTTGGTTAGGAGGGGGGTCGAGGTCGTAAAGTTCAGTTGGAGTAGTTTAGATATGCTCCCCACCAAAAAAAAAAAAGATTTTCCGGCACATCATACATGTGGGGGGGTTCAGAGGGGGGCGCAGCTCCCCTTGATTAGCAGGCGGGCGAGGGGGTCTGTTAAGTTATAAAGTTAGGACTTTCCTTACTTACGAGACAAGGTAATTTTCTTCACTTAGGGATTTTTCTAGGAAAATTTTGGAAGCCCTTTTTTCAGTGATTTTAACTTCCCCCCCCAAACCCCGGTTCCCCACAGTTAAGAACATAAGAACATAGGAGTCTGCAAGAGGCCGGTAGGCCTGTACAAGGCAGCTCCTTTGAACCTCCCGTGTAGCTCCCGTGTATCTGACCCCACCTAATATCGCTGTCCATGAATTTATCCAATCTATTTTTGAATGTGACAATTGTATTGGCACTCACCACATGACTGCTAAGCCTATTCCACTCATCCACCACCCTATTAGTAAACCAATTTTTGCCTATGTCCCTGTTGATTCTGAATTTATCCATTTTAAACCCATTACTTCGTGTCCTAACCGGTTCTCTTACCAACAAAACCTTATGAATGTCTCCCTTATTAAAGCCCTTCATCCATTTATAAACCTCGATCATGTCTCACGCACCCTTCGCCTTTCTAGAGAATGCAAGTTTAACTGTTTGAGTCTTTCCTCGTATGGCAAGTTTCTCAACCCTTGAATCATCTTAGTCATCCTCCTCTGCACCGATTCTAACATTTTGATATCCATTCTATAGTAAGGTGACCAGAACTGAACCGCATAGTCAAGATGAGGTCTAACTAATGCTAAATATAGTTTGAGGAAGACTTCGGGGCTTCTGTTGCTTACGCTACTGGAAATAAAGTCCCGTACCATCTTTGCTTGAGTTCTAGATTGAATGCATTGTGCTCTTTGACGGAGATCAGAGCTCACTAAGACCCTAAATCCCCCTCCCAGACCTGCTTATGAGAGTGTTATTTAAGCAATAGTTATGAGAGGGTTGTTCCTACCTACACTCAGAATACTGCACTTCCCTACATTGAACTCCATCTGCCATTTACCCTTGATCATACAATCTGTTTAGTTCATCCTGGAGAATACTAGCGTCCTGATCCGACTCAATTACTCTACCGATCTTGGTATCATCTGCAAAATTACTGACATCACTACTAATTCCTGTATCTAAGTCACTGATATAAATAATAAACAAAAGTGGACCTAATACCGAACCTTGTGGGACCCCACTCGTAAGACATCCCCAGACAGATCTTTTACCATTGATTTGCACTCTTTGCTTCCTATTGCTAAGCCACGCCTTGACCCAGTTCAAAACTTTACCCTCTACTCCGTGAGCCTGTAATTTAAGCAACAGTCGTTGATGAGGAGCTTTGTCAAACGCTTTACTAAGCTCAAGAAAGATTATATCATAATTTTCATCTCTGTCTACAGTTCCAAATATTTTATTGTAGAAGGACAAGAGGCTTGTCTTGGGGGATAGGGGGGGCTGGAGTGGCGGAGGGGGAGGTGGACTTCTGAGAAAGTATTACCCCTTTCTTTTTACTCCTGTGCTGCCTCCTTGCCCTTAAAAAAAAGTACCGAAAACGAAAAGGAAAAAAAAGTATCCAGGACGTCTTAACCTGGACACACACACGCAGGGGCCCAAACAAAATTCTATCAACGTGAAACAAACACAGCGTCCAGGCCTTCAGTGGCCCGGGGAGCGAGCGAGGGAGAAACAGATCAAGGTGGAACAATGAAGGGCCGTGACGCGCATTGGTCACCGCTCGGCTGACAGGCGGAGGCGGAGAAGGAAGGAACAGAAACTGGGCTAATCAACGGCTCGCGACGGCTGACTTGGCCGGGAAAGTTAGCCGCGCTGAAACACTCCATCAAAGGATGGAATCCTGCCCTGCCTACCGCGCCTCCTCCGCCGCCTCCCCTTTCCATTCCCCCTGATACTCCTTCACCATCTCCTCCTCTTCCTACTGCTACTTTTTTTTTTACAACAAAGGAGGCAGCTCAAGGGCACACAAAAAAGGAAACAATAACAAAAAAAACAGCCCGCTACTCGCTGCTCCTAAAAAAGAATCAAAAGAGGTGGCCGAAAGAGAGGTCAATTTCGGAAGGAGAGGTGTCCTGATACCCTTCTCTTGAAAGAGTTCAAGTCGTAGGCAGTAGGAAATACAGATGAAGGAAGATTGTTCCAGAGTTTACCTGCGTGAGGGATGAAAGAGTGAAGATACTGGTTAACTCTTGTATAATGGGATTGGACAGTATAGGGATGAGCATGAGTAGAAAGTCGTGTGCAGCGGAGCCGCGGGAGGGGGAGAGGCATGCAGTTAGCAAGTTCAGAAGAGCAGTCAGCGTGGAAATATCGATAGAAGATAGAAAGAGAGGCAACATCGCTACGGAATTTAAGAGGTAGAAGACTATCAGTAGGAGGAGGAGAGCTGATGAGACAAAGAGCCTTAGACTCCACTCTGTCCAAAGAGCTGTGTGAGTGGAGCCCCCCCACACGTAAGATGCATACTCCATACGAGGGCGGACAAGGCCCCTGTATATGGATAGTAACTGCGCGGGGGAAAAGAACTGGCGGAAACGATACAGAACGCCCAACCTCGAGGAAGCTGATTTAGCAAGAGAGGAGATGTGAAGTTTCCAGTTTTTATTTTATTTTACAACAAAGAAGGCTGCTCAAGGGCACACAAAAAAAGAAAACAATAATAAAAATAAGCCCGCTACTCGCTGCTCCTAAAAAAGAAACAAAAGAGGTGGCCGAAAGGAAGATCAAATACAGGAGGAGAGGTGTCCTGATACCCTCCTCTTGAAAGAGTTCAAGTCGTAGGCAGGAGGAAATACAGATGAAGGAAGATTGTTCCAGAGTTTACCAGCGTGAGGGATGAAAGAGTGAAGATGCTGGTTAACTCTTACATAAGGGTTTGGACAGTATAGGGATGAGCATGAGTAGAAAGTCGAGTGCAGCAGGGGCCGCGGGAGGGAGGCATGCAGTTAGCAAGTTCAGAAGGGCAGTCAGCGTGGAAATATCGATAGAAGATAGAAAGAGAGGCAACATTGCGGCGGAATTTAAGAGGTAGAAGACTATCAGTATGAGGAGGAGAGCTGATGAGACGAAGAGCCTTAGCCTCCACTCTGTCCAGAAGAGCTGTGTGAGTGGAGCCCCCCCACACATGAGATGCATACTCCATACGAGATTGGAGTTGAGATTTTGAGTTAAGGATAGACCGAGGATGTTTAGTGTAGAAGATGGTGATAGCTGAGTGTTGTCGAAGATTAGGGGATAGGTGTTTGGAAGATTGTATCGAGTTGATAGGTGAAGAAATTTAGTTTTTGAGGCATTGAAGGACACAAGGTTCCTTCTGCCCCAGTCGGAAATGATAGCAAGGTCTGAGGTTAAGCGTTCTGCAGCCTCCAGTCTGGAGTCGTGTACTTCCTGTTGAGAGGGTCTTCTGTTGAAAGAAGTTGAATAATGCAGAGTGGAGTCGTCGGCGTATGAGTGGACAGGACAGTTTGTGATGGAAAGAAGATCATTGATGAATAATTGGAAGAGAGTGGGTGATAGGACAGAGCCCTGTGGAACACCACTGTTGATAGGTTTAGGGGAAGAACAGTGACCGTCTACCACCGCAGAGGTAGAACGGCCGGAAAGGAAACTGGAGATAAAGGAACAGAGAGAGGGATAGAATCCGAAGGAGGGCAGTTTAGAAAGCAAAGACATGTGCCAGACTCTATCGAAGACTTTCGATATATCTAGCGCAACAGAGAAAGTGTCACCGAAACGGCTAAGAGAGGATGACCAAGAGTCAGTTAAGAGAGCAAGAAGATCGCTAGTAGAACGCCCTTTGCGGAGTCCATACTGGCGATCAGATAGAAGGTTAGAAGTGGAAAGGTGCTTTTGAATCTTCCGGTTGAGATTGATTCAAAAGCCTTAGATGAACATGAAAGTAAAGTTATAGGGCGGTAGTTTGAGGGATTGGAACGGTCACCCTTCTTAGGCACAGGCTGTACAAAGGCATACTTCCAGCAGGAAGGAAAGGTAGATGTTGAAAGGCAGAGACGAAAGAGTTTGACCAGGCAGGGTGTCAGCACGGAAGCACAGTTTTTAAAGGCAATAGGAGGCACTCCATCAGGTCCATAAGCCTTCTGAGAGTTGAGGCCAGAGAGGGCATAGAAAACATCATTTGGAAGAATCTTAATAACAGGCATAAAAGGTGTCAGAGAGGGATGAGTAGGAGGAATATGCCCAGAATCGTCCAAGGTGGAACTCTTACAGAATTCTTTGAGCGAAGAGTTCAGCCTTAGAGACAGATGAGACGGCAGTGCTGCCGTCAGGGTTAAGGAGAGGATGGAAAGAGGATGAAGTGAAATTGGAGGAGATATTTTTGGCTGGATGCCAGAAGTCACGGGAAGAATTAGAAGAAGCAAGGTGTTGACATTTTCTATTGATATAAAAAGTTTTAGTAAGTCGGAGAATAGATTTGGCACGATTCCGGGCTGAAATGTAAAGGTCATAGTTAGCAGGAGTTCGAAGGCTCTGGAACCTTTTGTGAGCTGCCTCTCTATCTTTGATGGCACGAGAACACGCATGATTAAACCAAGGCTTTTTAGCATGAAGAGTAGAGAAAGAACGTGGAATGTATGCCTCCATTCCGGAGACAATCACCTCTGTGATGCGCTGAGCACACACAGAGGGGTCTCTATCCTGGAAGCAGTAATCATTCCACGGGAAATCGGAAAAGTACATCCTCAGGTCGTCCCACCGAGCTGAAGCAAAATGCCAGAAGCATCGCCTCTTCGGTGGGTCCAGAGGATGTACAGGAGCGATAGGACAGGATACAAAAATAAGGTTATGATCGGAGGAGCCCAACGGAGAGAACAGTTTGACAGAGTAAGCAGAAGGATTAGAGGTAAGGAAGAGATCTAGAATGCTGGGCCTGTCTCCAAGACGGTCGGGAATACGTGTCGGGTGCTGAACCAACTGCTCTAGGTCGTTGAGGAGAGCAAAGATGTAGGCTTGTTCACCAGGATGGTCAGTGAAAGAGGATGAAAGCCAAAGCTGGTGGTGAACATTGAAATCTCCCAAGATGGAGATTTCAGCTACTACTACTGCTACTACTTTTCTTCCTCCTCTTCTTATCCCTCTTCCTCTACCTCTTTCTCCTCCTCCTCATGCTACGGCTTCTGTTCCTCCTCCTTTTCCTCCTCCTCCTCTTCCTCCTCCACAGCCTACTTCAGAAACAAAATACTCACTCAGTCTCCCTCCTCTCCCTCCAAACCCTCTCTCCCTCACTTTCCAAAACAACAGACTCTACCCTTCTCCCTTTCTCCTGCCTCTTTTCCTTCCTCCTTCCTCCTCTCCCTCTCTCCCTCCCTCCCTGCCCCGCACTTGTCTATTCTTCTCCATCTGAAATTCAAGGCGAGCATTTTATTTTTGCAAAATTATAAAGTTTTCATTAATTTAAGTGAACCTGAAAATGTTTCAAGCGGTGCGATTTTTTTGCTGTTATTGATTTCATGGGAGATCAGATTTACACACACACACACACACACACACACACACACACACACACACACACACACACACACACACACACACACACACCGTCCTTTCCTCTCCTCCCTTCCCCGCCCTTCTCTATCACTCCCCTCCCATTTCTCTCTCTCCAGCTGCTCTCCTTCCCTCTTCCTCCTCTCACCATCAATTCCTGTCTTCTTTTCCTTTCAACTCTTCCCATACTGTTGTCTGTCCGCTTTGTCCTTTTTCTTCTTTCCCCTCCCTTACCCTGGTCTCTCTTGCTTCATTTCTCCCCCTTCTCTTCTGACGTTACGGCCTCCTCCCCTTTTCGTCTCCCTTTTTTCCCTTCCCTCCTTCCCATATCCTCTCCCTTTCACCTCCTCCCCTCCCCCCTCTTCCTATCCCTACCCCTTCCTTCTTCCCTCCTCCCTGTTGCTCTTCCTACTACCACCTCCTCTCCCTTCCCCTTTTTCCCCCTCCCTTTCTCTCCCCCCCGGCTCAGCCAATCAGATCATCGCCTCAAGATCTGCATCAAACAAGCGATCGGATAATCAAGAGTTGATTCGGTAATTTCACGTAATCAATTAATCGCAGAAAAAAAAGATAAATTAAAATAAGAGAAAATGTTAAGAAAAAAATGGCTTGCATCGTTAATCAGCATAATGTATTAGTAGTATATTTTTTTCTTTGTGTATACTTTCTCTCGTTGTTTTTGTCTTCGTTATTCATCTGTGTCATCAATGTCAGTAATTTGACGAGGTAGTGAGTGAGGAAGGGGAGGGGAGGAGAGGGAAGGGAAGGGGAGGTGAGGAGGGAAGGAAGGGAGGAAGGAGGAAGTGCAGGGGAGGAGAGGGAAGGAAAGTGAGGGGAGGGGAGGGAAGGGAAGGGGAGGGAAGGGAGGGGTAGGATAGATAAGTGATGGGGAAGTAAAGAGGCGAAGGGGAAGAGGAGTTAGGGGAAAATGGAGGAACTAGTGGAGGGCGGTGGTTAGGCAAAATGAAGAGAAGTGAGGAGAAATGAGAAGAAAGTAGAAGAATGTTAAAGGAAAAAAAGTGGTAGAATGAATAGCAGTGAAGAAGTGATGAGGCAGAGAAGTGAGGAAAGGGAAAGGGAGGAAGGGGAAGGAAAAACGAATGAAAAGTAGGAACAGTACGCGATAGAAAATGAAAAGCAGAGAAGCAAAGAGGAAGTGAAGGAGAAGGGAAGGGAAGGGAAACAACGGAAGATAAAGGGAAGTGAGGGAACCGTCCACTTAACCCCATGTTGTTGTTGTTGTTGTCGCCTCCTGTTGGCTGATTGGCGGACACTGGACGGCGACACCCAATGGCGGGGCGGCTCTCAAGACACCTGACTGACCTGCCTTAGAGAGAGAGAGAGAGACAGTCAAAATATATTAGTTCCCCATGTCTAGGGAGAGAGAGAGAGAGCTCAAAATATATTAGTTCTCCCATGTCTAGAGAGAGAGAGAGAGAGAGAGAGTCAAAATATATTAATTCACCCATGTTTAGAGAGAGAGAGACAGTCAAAATATATTAGTTCCCCATGTTTAGAGAGATCCTGAGTCAAAATATATTAGTTCCCCATGTCTAGAGAGAGAGAGAGAGATTTACATAGATTTACATAGAAAATCAGACCACACAGACCCCATGGTCCAGACTAGGTGGTCTGTCCTTAAACCTAAGTGATTTTACATTAATCAGATGGCTCCAAAACGTTGCTTTTCAACTCTAGTTAATATTAAGTTCAAGGAAGTGACGGTCGAGCTTGTTTTAAAAGAGTCAATCGTGTTACACTGGACCACTGATGGTGGGAGCTTATTCCATTCTCGCACTACAACGTTGGTGAAGAAAAATTAGGTGCAGTCTGAATTTACTTGTCTACATTTGAGTTTTGTGCCATTGTTCCTCGCTCGCAAAGTGTCATCGATCATAAACAATTTTGTTCTGTCTACATTCGTGAAACCATTAAGTATTTTAAAACATTCGATCAGTTTTCCTCTCAAGAAAGAACATGTTAAGGGTGGAAAGCCTTTCTTCGTAGGATTTGTTGCGCAAGGAAGGGATCATTTGTGTTGCTCGACGCTGAACACCTTCTAGTTTAGCAATGTCCTTTGCATGGTGGGGAGACCAAAACTGTACCGCATATTCAAGTGGGGTCTGACTAAACTATTGTAGAGCGGAAGTATTACATATTTATTCTTGAATAAAAAGTTTCTTTTAATGAAGCCCAACATTCTGTTCGCTTTATTTGCTGCATCGATGCATTGATGTGAGAATTTGCGGTTTGACGCGATTTTAATCCCCAGGTCCTTAACGCATTCAACGCTTGTGAGTTTAACGCCGTGTATTTCGTAATCGAACTTCTTATTTTTTGTTCCAACTTGAAGGACCTGGCACTTGTCTACGTTAAAGGGCATCTCCCATTTATCCGACCAAGCTGAAATTTTGTGCAAATCCTCTTGGAGGCTTTGCCTGTCTTCGTCAGTGAGAACCGAGTTACCAATCTTTGTATCGTCTGCAAATTTACTGATGCGATTATTGAGTCCAACATCCACGTCGTTGATGTAAATAATGAAACACTGGGCCAAGAACCGAGCCCTGAGGACGCCACTAGTGACCTGCGCCTACTCTGAGTTAAATCCATCAATCACAACTCTTTGTTGTCTGTTGCTCAACCAATTCGCGATCCATTGGTTTACTTGACCGTCAATGCCTACTTGCTTTAATTTATAAAGTAATTTATGATGTGAGACTTTATCAAACGCTTTCTGGAAATCAAGATAGACTACGTCCACTGATTTGGTTACGTCATAAATTGAGAAGAGATCGTTATAAAAAGGTCAGTAGGTTTGACAGGCAGGATATTTTGTTACGGAAGCCATGTTGTGAGTCCCCAATTAATGAGTGGCTTTCGAGGTAACTCACAATTTTGTCTCTAATTATGCTCTCAGTAGCTTACCTACAATTGAGGTTAGACTAATGGGTCAGTAGTTCCTGGTATTTTTGTCTCCTTTCTTATAAATCGGTGTCACGTTAGCCTTTTCCAATCCGAAGGACGATGCCTTGCCGCAAGTACATATTGAGTACTGTAGTGAGGGAGGAGAGTATTTCGCTCTTTGTTTCTTTAAGCAGTATAGGATATACTTTGTCGGGTCCGGGACTTTTATTTGTTTTAAGTGAATGGAAAGCCTTAAGGACTTCATCGGTTGTTATTTCAAAATTAGGCAATGCATGCTCGAGATTTACAATAGTACTGGTGTTGGTGGTAGCGAGAGGAAGACTGTTAGTATTAAACACCGAGGAAAAGTAATTGTTTAAGAGGTTTGCAATGTGTTGGCTGTCAGTCACTAGTGCACCGTCGCTGTTTGTTAAAGGTCCAGTACCACTTTTGATCGCCTTTCTGTTGTTTATGTAACTGAAGAAAGATTTCGGATTATTTTTACAGTTGGCTGCAATATTTTCTTCATATCTACGCTTTGCCTGACCTACTAGTCTTTTTACTCGTCGCCTGGCATCATTATAAAGTCAAATGTTTTCGGGCGTGCTTTGTTCTTTCTTTAACCTGTAAAACAATTTTCTCTCATTGACTGATTGTTTAATTTCGCTATTAAACCACGGTGGGCTTTTATTAGTGTTAATTCGCTTCTCGCACAAGGGGACGAATGTGTTCTGCTGAGTGAGTAAGTGATTTTTAAAGCTTAGCCAAGCTTCCTCTACGTTGCCGTCATCTGATAGTTGTATTTCTGTTAGTTTTTGTCGGATTTCTACGAAGTTAGCCCTTTTGAAAATGGGCACCTTTACTTTATTTTCAGTCACTGATGATTGAGCTCTATTGTCGACGCGCACTAATTTATGATCGCAAGAACCGAGGTGTTCTCCTACCGTGACATTACTGATTAGGTTATCTTGGGTCGTTATAACAAGGTCGAGTATATTATTTTGTCGAGTTGGCTCAGAAACCATTTGGCTTAGATAATTTTCTTCTAGAAATTCGATCATTCTATGTGACTCGCCTTCTGTACCTGACAGTGTCCTTGATCGATATGGGGAGGTTAAAGTCTCCTAATATCAGTGAGTCGCTGCTATTAAGTGACTGCCTTAAGACGCTGTACATTTCAAGGTCGTCATCAGTGATTGCCAGGAGGCCTGTAGGTGACAGATATATTTAAATTGACTTTTGCAAATTTTAGTCGAACTAACACATTTTCAACTATACTTTTTACCGGTGTTTTGTCAGTGGGTTGCAAATAGCTTTTGACATAAAGGGCGACGCCACCGCCTCTACGGTTTACACGATCTTTATTGAAGAGTCTGTAGCCATCTATGTTGTATTCGGAACTTAAATCAATATTTGTGGTGTCGATAAATGTTTCGGTTATAGCAATTATGTCAAAATTTTCTGTTAGAGCAAGACATCTCAGTTCATCAAATTTGTTGCTTAGGCTACGCGCATTGAAACTAAGGATTTATAAGTTATCTAGAGGCTAGGTCATAGAGGTGGTGGTACTTGCGGAATCACGGTTACGAGTTCGTTGCGATGCACGGCGTCTATTTACACGGGCGGGGTGGAGGGACGTGGCTGTGACTCGTTTTTTGCTCGGATGACACGTACTGCGTCGTTGAGGAGCCTTCCGAATCTGGCTGCCCCGATGGGAGAAAGGTGCAATCCGTCCCTGTGGAAGAGCTCACTTTGTCCATAGAAACTGTCCCATGCGTTGAAGAACTCCACGTCAAGCTCCCTACAAAGAGTCTGTAAGCGGTTGTTTAGGCTGAAGGCCTTACTGAAAAAGTCGCTCTCCGCCCAAGTCCGTGGTAGAACTCCTGAAATCAAAATGTTAGGGGATTTAGACTTATACTGCTGGATGAGCCTACGGTACTTCTCCAGGAGTTCCTCAGACCGGGTCGTGGTGACGTCGTTCGTACCTGTGTGAATAACAAACAGTGAATCATTAGAGGAGAAAGAGGAAAAGGAAAAGGAAAAAAAAATGAGACAGGAAAAAAGCACAACCACCACACCATACAACAACCATATGTGAAAGAGAAAAAGAGAAAAAAGGAATAGGAGAAGGACACTGAGGAGGAGGAGGAGGAGGAGAAAGAGTAAAAGGAGGAGGAAAAAAATGAAAGGAAAAAATCACATCCATCACACCATACAACAACAATACGAAAGAAGAGAGGAAGAGAATGAAGTAAGAGAAGGAGAATGATGACGGTGAGGAGGAAGAGGAAGAGGAGGAGAAGAAGCAGGAGAAAGAGAATAATAAGAAAGGAAAGCTTTTTGTCATATCGAAGAGAAGAAAACCTGATGAAATTTTAATGAGAAAAATAGTAATAGTTCTGAGAGAGAGAGAGAGAATTAGTGAGCTCATGTGTGTCTTTATGGTGTGTGTGTGTGTGTGTGTGTGTGTGTGTGTGTGTGTGTGGTAATTGTCTGTGAGATTGTTTCAGTATTCATCTTTCTGTCTGTATATTATTCTGTTTGTTTGCTGGTTTATCCGAGTGCACATTTTCCGCTGTTCATGCTTATGCGTCCCTCCGGCGTTGACGTGCTGTGCCGTGCTGACGCCCGCCGCTGTGCCGCCGCTCCTGTACAGCGTCCTGTCCGGTGGTTGTGGCGGTGTTAAAGGACGCTCTGGAACGCTGTTGTTTGTTGGTTATCTGGTTTGTTTTCGGTTTAATTTTTGTTTGTGATTTTCAGGTTTACTTTGGGTTTGTGTTTCTTCCCGTTTTGTGTTCCTTCCTGTTCTTTCCTGTGTTATGATTTTTTCCTTTGTGATGTTCGGTCTTAGTTTTATTTTTGCAGTCTTCAGACATATTGACGCTTAGTTTGTAGCAATTGTGCCATTTTTTTCTTTTTCATTTTCTTAAAGTATTTCAGTTTTGTTACTTGCTCGGTACACGTTTTATCTTTTAATGATCTTGTTTCATGGTTCTTGCTTTTGTAGTTTTATTTGGTGTCTTTTTTAATTCAGGTTGATACTGTGCTTTCTTTTTTTTTCTTTGAGCATTCAAGATTTTTGTTCCAGTTTTTAGTATTTTTTTTATAATCTCATTTTCACGTTTTTCTCTTGTTCACCAATTTCCGAAGTGATTGTCATCTTTTTAATTCCCTCGATTAAAAAAATAAATCATTCCAATATTGAAAATACTTTTCTCGCTCTTTCTTTTTTTCTTTCTTCTTTCTCTTTCTATCTTTCTTTCTTTCTATCTCTTTATCTCTTTCTGTTTATCTATTCACATTTCCCTTTTTCTCCAGCTCGATTTCTCTCGCCCTCTTTTCACGTGTTCTTTGGTAGTACTTTTTTTTTATATATTCTGCGACACGTGAGTCCCCGCCCTGTTCCGTAGCTCAAATATTCCTGCGGGTATTCAGGACTCCACTTTTGCTGCTGGATCCCTGTTGGGGTTTTGGGATTCCTGCAGGATATCTCGAACGTCTCTTTTTATTATATACCTCTTTTCCTTTCCTTCCCTCCTCTCCGATCTCCTCTTTTCATCGTTTTATCTTTTTCTTCCTAGTCGTGTTTTATTTACACAAGCCGGTTTTAGTTTGATTTTAAACTTATTTTCATGACCTCGTTTTCCTTCTTTCCTCTTCCTTTGATCTCTTTTCATCATTTTCCCTTTCTCTTCGTCGCATTTTTGCTTCTTTTCATTTCATGTTTTTTCTCCGGTTTCCTTTCATCTCTTGGTTTCTTTTTTCACTGCTTTCTTTTTCTCCATTTTGCTCCATTTTTAGTTTTTTATTAGCTTTCCTTTTCTCTTCTCATTCGTTTTTTTTTCAGATTTCTGTCCACCGTCTTCTGGCTTTCCTTTTTGTTTGTTTGTTATTTTCTATGAATTTTTCACTTTTTTTTTTTTCTGTTTCTCCTGTCTTTTTCTTGCTCTCCGTCTATACTCAGTTTACTTCTATGTTTTTTCCTTAAATAAATAATTTCTCTTTTTACTCCATTTGTCCTCAGTGATCTTCTTTCCATTTTCTCTTCTTTCGCGCTTTTCCTTTCGTTCTTTGCATGTTTCCCTCTCTTCATTCTCTCCCTAACTCTCTCCCAATATTCAACTCAACCCTTTCCTTCCTCTCACTTATCCTCCTTTTCTTCCTTCCCTTCCTTTCTTCTTTCCTCCCTTCCTTCTTTCCCTCCTTCCCTAAATTTTTTCTTCTCTTTACCCTTATTTTTTTTATTGATAAGCATTTTATAGTTACCTCATCTGTATCTATGTTCAACTATCTATATCTATCTGTCTATCTCATTACAGGCTTGCTTTTCCCTTGTCACATTTTTCCTTCAGTAATTTTTCCTCCTCTTTCCTCCACACACATGTTCCTGTCATCCCTCGCTGCTTTCCTCCATCCCTCCCCAATTTAACTATTTCTTTTTCTCCTCTCCCTCCCTCATTTTCTTTTCCTTTTCTCCTCCTCCTCCTTTCCTTTCTTATCCTCTTCTTTACTTTAGATTCCTCCCCTCTCTCCCTTCCTCTTATCCTTCATTTCCCTCCAACTTTAATTAATATGATGTTCCACTCCCTCGCTCCCCCTCCTTGCTACTCCTTCCTTCTCTCCTTTCACTTCCCCTCTTAAGACATTCTCCATCTCTCTTCCTTTCTCTGTTCTTTCATCACCTTTAATAGAATCTTTCCTTCCTTCCCTCTTCCTTCCTTTCCCGCCTCCTCTCTCCACTTTAGATATCCTCCCTTTCTCTTCCTTCCTCTCTTCCTCCTTTTCCCTCCAATTCTCCCTCCAACAGGACCCTCCCTCTGTATCCTTTCCCTCTTCCTTACTCCCTGCTCCTCCTTCGTTTGTTTCTCCCTTCTCTGCCTTCTCCTCCACACCCAACATAAACACTCCCTCTCGTCCTGTTCCCCCCCCCCTCCCCCTTTAGATAATCCTCCCATTCATCACGCAGGTAATCTCCCATTTCTTAAGACTAATGTTGCTACTACTTACGCCAGGTGAGCTGCCCTTGTCCCCAACCCCCCTTGTCCCATCCTTACCTGCATGTCCCCTTCCCTTTCCTTCCCTCCTTTCCCTTCCCTTCCTTCCCTTACTTTCCTTTACTTCCTTCCTTCCTTTCCTTCCTTTCCCTCACATTTCCCTGTTTTCCCTTCCCTTCCTCCTTCTTTTACTTCCTTCCTTCCCTCCTTCCTTCCTTCCTTCCCATCTTTTCCGTCCACTTCCCTTTCCTTTCATTCCTTCCTCTCCTTCCTTTCTTTTCCTTTCCTCACATTTCCCTGTTTTCCTTCCTTCCTTCCTTCCTTCTTTTACTTCCTTCCTTCATTCCTTCCTTCCCTCACATTTCCCTGTTTTCCTTCCTTCCTTCCTTCCTTCTTTTACTTCCTTGTCTTCCCTTCCTTCCCTTCCTTTCTTTCCCTCCACATTCCCCTGTTTTCCTTCCCTTCCTTCCTTCTTGTACTTCCTTCCTTTCCTTCCTTCCTTTCCCTCACATTTCCCTGTTTTCCTTCCCTTGCCTTCCTTTCTTTTCCTTCCTTCCCTTCCTTCCTTCCTTTCCCTCACATTTCCCTGTTTTCCCTTCCTTCCTTCCTTCCTTTCTTTTACTCCTCTTCCTTCCCTTCCCATCTTTTCCGTCCTTCCCTTTCCTTTCATTCCTTCCTTTCCCTTCCCTTTCTTTCCTTTCCTTTCTTTCCTTTCCTTACTTTCCTTCCTTCCTTTCCTTCCTTCACTTTCTATCCTTACCTGGTCCATACTTCCCCATACTGACCTGTAAGTGCCACCCTTCTTCCCGCCTCCCGCCCCCTTCTCCCTCTTTGTGCACATCTATTTGATTTCTATTTGGAAGCTTCAAATTACTTTTTACATTATGCGCTTTTTATCCACATTTTTCACCTGCACGGCCTCGGTTACCTGAGGACTACAATGCAGACAACTTCGTGCTCTAATTACTTATCCCTCACGCCCAAGGTCAACATTTTTTTTCTAACTTTCGTACCATTTTTTTTTTGTCCGTAACGTTCACTCAGTTCCGTGTTTTTTTTCTCCTCCTTGCAACGCTGAAGGGCGGTGTTTTACTCGTGTGTGACTCGTGCTTGCTGTGTTTGGTTTGTCTTAACTTGTTCCCCTAAAAGTCTACGGGAGAGTGTATTATTTTTAGACTTCATCTCTATATGCAGTGAACCCTACACTATGGACCGGACACTTGCCCCAGCCCTCTCATTAAGCCGCGAATTTTGGAAAATCTACCGCTTTGGTGCGAATCGCCATAACTCCCTTATTTCTGTGGCTACATAAATGTTTTTGGTATCAATCGAAGGCAAAATGAAAGGGCCATATTTTTAATAGCAATAACAATTCGAATCCCAACCCTGAAACCCACTCTTTTTGACAATTTCAAAAAACTTATTTAACAAATAATTTAGCCCTACTAATGTGCTTTCCAATATGATGCATAGCATTTCCTTACTCCCAGTAGTTTCGTCGCTAGAGCTCGAAACGTAAACCCCTTTGAGTGCGATTTTGACGAACTCGTGACACTTTGCCGTTTTTGTCTAGTGTGGCATTACTATTCCCTTTAGAAGGCTGTACTTTGGCATGTAGCCCTTCTTGGCAATGTAGTTTGACCAGCTCGACGGATTGTATGATAGCTTGATTTTAAGTTTGTCGTCGAGCCGTCACAAAATAGCCTGTTTTTCGAGCCTTTTGCCGCGATTTGGAAACCAAATTTTTGCTTAGAGCTTTTTTTTTAAGTGCTTTCCAATAGTTTTTCTGATTATTAATCTGTATTAATAGAGCTTTCTTTTGCCACCAAGCACGCCTTCCTAGCTTCAGTAGTTTTTGCTCGAGCTTGACCAGAAGTCGCGACGAATATTCGCCGAATCTGACTTATTTCACGCACCGCGACGGAAAACCTTCCTGACGCCACAAAATTAATATTTCTGCATAAAAATTCATATATGAACACTTCAATATGTTGACTATCTCGTATTAAAATCATTTTAATATATATATATATATATATATATATATATATATATATATATATATATATATATATATATATATATATATATATATATATATATATATATATATATATATATATATATATATATATATATATATATATATATATATATATATATATATATATATATATATATATATATATATATATATATATATATATATATATATATATATATATATATATATATATATATATATATATATATATATATATATATATATATATATATATATATATATATATATATATATATATATATATATATATATATATATATATATATATATATATATATATATATATATATATATATATATATATATATATATATATATATATATATATATATATATATATATATATATATATATATATATATATATATAAGGAGGCAGCTCAAGGGCACACAAAAAGAAAACAATAATATAAAAAAAGCCCGCTACTCGCTGCTCCTCTAAAAAGAAACAAAGAGGTGGCCGAAAGCAAGATCAAATACGGGAGGAGATGTCCTGATACCCTCCTCTTGAAGAGTTCAAGTCGTAGGCAGATGGAAATACAGATGAAGAAAGATTGTTCCAGAGTTTACCAGCGTGAGGGATGAAAGAGTGAAGATGCTGGTTAACTCTTGCATAAGGGTTTGGACAGTATAGGGATGAGCATGAGTAGAAAGTCGAGTGCAGCAGGGCCGCGGGAGGGGAGGCATGCAGTTAGCAAGTTCAGAAGAGCAGTCAGCGTGGAAATATCGATAGAAGATAGAAGAGAGGCAACATTGTGGCGGAATTTAAGAGGTGAAGACTATCAGTATGAGGAGGAGAGCTGATGAGACGAAGAGCCTTAGCCTCCACTCTGTCCAGAAGAGCTGTGTGAGTGGAGCCCCCCACATGAGATGCATACTCCATACGAGGGCGGACAAGGCCCTGTATATGGACAGCAACTGTGCAGGGGAGAAGAACTGGCGGAGACGGTACAGAACGCCCAGCCTCGAGGAAGCTGATTTAGTAAGAGATGAGATATAAAGTTTCCAGTTGAGATTTTGAGTTAAGGATAGACCAAGGATGTTTAGTGTCGAGGAAGGTGATAGCTAGGTGTTGTCAAGGAATAGGGGATAGTCGTTTGGAAGATTGTGTCGAGTGGATAGGTGGAGAAACTGTGTTTTTGAGGCGTTGAAGGACACCAGGCTCTTCTTGCCCCAATCAGAAATAATAGTAAGGTCTGAGGCTAGGTGTTCTGCAGCCTCCAGCCTTGAGTCGTTAAGTTCCTGTAGGGTGGGTCTTCTATTAAAGAAGTTTAGTAATGCAGATTGGAGTCATCGGCGTAGGAATGGATAGGACAGTTCGTTTTGGAAAGAAGATCATCAATGAACAACAGAAAAAGTAGGAGATAGGACAGAACCCTGTGGGACATCACTGTTAATAGGTTTAGGGGAAGAACAGTGACCGTCTACCACGGCAGAAATAGAACGGTCAGAAAGGAAACTGGAGATAAAGGTACAGAGAAGGATAGAAACCGTAGGAGGGTAGTTTGGAAAGCAAAGATTTGTGCCAGACCCTATCAAAAGCTTTTGATATGTCCAGCGCAATAGCAAAAGTTTCACCGAAACGGCTAAGAGAGGATGACCAAGAGTCAGTTAAGAAGGCTAGGATATCACCAGTAGAACGCCCCTTGCGGAACCCATACTGGCGATCAGAAAGAAGGTCAGAAGTGGAAAGGTGCTTTTGAATCTTCCGGTTAAGGATTGATTCAAAAGCTTTAGATAAACAAGAAAGTAAAGCTATAGGACGGTAGTTTGAGGGATTGGAGCGGTCACCCTTCTTAGGCACAGGCTGTATGAAGGCATACTTCCAGCAAGAAGGAAAGGTAGATGTTGACAGGCAGAGGCGAAAGAGTTTGACCAGGCAGGGTGACAGCACGGAGGCACAGTTTCTAAGGACAATAGGAGGCACTCCATCAGGTCCATAAGCCTTCTGAGGATTGAGGCCAGAGGGCATAGAAAACATCATTTTGAAGAATCTTTATAACAGGCATAAAGTAGTCAGAGGGGGATGAGTAGGAAAAAGTTTGAGAGAAGAGTTCAGCCTTAGAGATAGATGAGACGGCAGTGTTGCCGTCAGGACTGAGGAGTGGAGGGAAAGATGAAGAAGTGAAGTTGGAGGAGATGTTTTGGCTAGATGCCAGAAGTCACAGGAAGAGTTAGAAAGCAAGGGTTTGACATTTTATATTAATGAAAGAATTGTTGGTGAGTCGGAGAATAGATTTGGCCCGATTGCGGGCAGAAATATAAATATAAATATAAATATATATATATATATATATATATATATATATATATATATATATATATATATATATATATATATATATATATATATATATATATATATATATATATATATATATATATATATATATATATATATATATATATATATATATATATATATATATATATATATATATATATATATATATATATATATATATATATATATATATATATATATATATATATATATATATATATATATATATATATATATATATATATATATATATATATATATATATATATATATATATATATATATATATATATATATATATATATATATATATATATATATATATATATATATATATATATATATATATATATATATATATATATATATATATATATATATATATATATATATATATATATATATATATATATATATATATATATATATATATATATATATATATATATATATATATTACCCTTTCGAATCGGTTTTTGAGCACGGTCGCTTATTAAGATAGCCCTTTCAATTTGCCGTCGATTGGTACCAAAAACATTTCTGTAGCCCCATAAATAAGGGAGTTATGGCGATTCGCACCAAAGCGGTTGATTTTCCAAAATTCGCGGCTTAATGACAAGGGCGCCGCAAAATCAAGAGTCCGCCGTCCATTACTTGAGAGCATTATGTTGTGGCCAGGACGAGTTTGTGTACGTTCTCTTTTTTTTTTTGTGTGTGTGTGTGTGTGTTTGGGAGGGTGGGTAGGGGGGGTAGGATAGGGGTAGAGGGGCGTTGCTGTGTGTTGGAAGGTAGGAGGCAAGTGTTTTGGGATGCAGAGAGTCTGTATATGTGTGTGTATGTGTGGCGTGAGTGTGGGGTGTTTTTTTGTGTATGTGTGTGTTTGCTCTACTGTGTTTTTGTGTGCTTGCATACTTGTTTACTAATGCATGTTTACCTTTTATCTTGCATGCTTGTGTTTGTTTTCTGCGTGCGTATTTGATTGTCTAGTGTTGCTTTAGTGTGTTCGTCTCAGTCTGCTTATCTATTGTTTTTCCCAGCGTGGAGTCAAACCTTCCAATGCTTAATAGTAGATAATTTTTTTTACAACTTGTCATATTATTACAAAAGTACAAGTTTGTGTAAATGTGTGTCATCGAGTTAACTTTAAGAATTCAGAAAGTTCTACACCAAAAATTCTTAACGGCATTATTATTATTTGCTTTTTTTTACAGGAAGAAGGTGGGGCGTGTGTCTTCAAGTCGCCGCGTCATGTACGTAAGTGTTGAAGTGTATGTGTGTGTTTGTGTGTGTGTGTGTGTGTGTGTGTGTGTGTGTGTGTGTGTGTGTGTGTGTGTGTGTGTGTGTGTAATTAAAAGGTTCATGAACATAACGGCATCGGGCAACATATCAAGAGAAATACTTGGAAACTTAACTAAACAAACCGTAAAGAAAACAAACTTTAGCAACATTTCACTTCCGTTTTAACCGCTAGACACCACCCGCCCACCACCTCCACTTCTTCTTCCTTTTTCTCCACCTCCACACCATCATCCAGCCACTTCCTCTTTCTCTTCCTCCACCTCCCTCCACTGCAACCTTCCACCCAGCCACCACATCCATTTCTCCCTCCACCACATCCCTTCCACATAGCTACCACATCCATCTCTTCCTGCACCTCCTCTACCACCTTCATTTCTTTCTCCACCTTATTTTCCTTTACCATACAAACTAATTCTTTGCCACCCCCTGCAGCCCATTATATTCCTTCCACCTAACAACCACTTCTATCTCTTCCTCCACCTCTTCATCCGCCATTCTTTCTCTATACAGTCACCCAGCGGAGGGACGGGTGGCGGTGTAATAGATGCGTGAATAGGGAAATGACATGTTCGTGTGAGGCTGGTGACGGGAGAATGGGTGGGATGGAAGTGATTGGGAGGTGGATGACTGGTTAGTGGGGGAGGTGGGTGCGATTAGTGAGGAGGCATGGATGGGTGAGAGGGGGTGAGAAAAGGAGTTAATGGGTGTAAAAAGGCTGGATGGGGGATAGCAGGAGATCAGGGGCCGAGGGAGGGGGTCAGTAACTGTGG
Organism: Eriocheir sinensis; assembly: GCF_024679095.1. Taxonomy (NCBI): domain Eukaryota; kingdom Metazoa; phylum Arthropoda; class Malacostraca; order Decapoda; family Varunidae; genus Eriocheir; species Eriocheir sinensis. The sequence continues at coordinate 1,205,352 of NC_066528.1, read as the reverse complement.
AAGCTGTTCGTTTTCATAAAGTTGTTCATAGATAACGAGTGGGTGCAATTACTTTGTGTGTGTGTGTGTGTGTGTGTGAGAGAGAGCGCATTCAAGAGACAATATTTTGCCGTCGGGTTCCCGAGAAAGAAAACTGAAATAAAAGAAAGAAAACGGGATAAGGAGGTAGGAGATGCGTTTCTGAGGGGTGACTTGGTCTCCGCGGCACACTTTACGTCGTCTCCTTCAGTGTTACATAGTGTATTTTCTTTATGTTATTCCCGTCCCTCTTGACTTAGCAATAAAGGTCAAGGTGTGGCGGTCACTTCATAGCTGCCACGACCTTACTGACTGACTGACTGACAGACTGACTGGCCGGCCGACCAACCCTCTGACTGACTGGGCTGACGGACTGACTGATTGATTGATTATAGCGGATGCGAACCAAATTTCTGACTGACCGAATGTCTGACTGATTAATTGTCTGACTGACAGACTGACCGGCCGACCGACTCTGACTGACTGAGTGGCTGACGGACTGATTGATTGTTTGACTATAGCGGATACGAACCAAATTTCTGACTGACCGAATGGCTGACTGACTATCTGTCTGACTGACTGACCGGCCGACCGACCCTCTGACTGACTGAGCTGCTGACGGACTGACTTACTGATTGACTATAGCGGATACGAACCAAAATTCTGACTTTATAAATTGCTGACCAACATTGACTGACCATAGCGGTTATGAACTTAATAACTGACGACGAACTTAATTACTGACTAACTGGCTGATTGGATGACTGACTGATTCGCTTACTAACTATTTGACCAATTAACTGACAGACTAGCACTTTTTTTAACGTTTGCATATAGCGCCAGTAGGCTTTCTTGATGGATCCTGATTGTCGACCCAGCCTGTTATGGTGCAGGCGAGTGTTTATAGTGGCGCCATCCTGCTTGGCTCATGCTCCCCGGGCTCATCTTTCATCCTCTCTTTAGAGAGAATGCAGAGTCAGGTTGACAGGTGGTCTTCAGGGCAGCATGTGGGCTTAGACCACATGCTGCCCTGAGACAATTCTCATACTGTCAATGATAGAGGTAGCTCACAAAAGATACCAGAGCCTTCAAACTAATTCTAAGTATGAACTTTAAATTTCTGCCCGAAATCGTGCCAAATCTATTCTCCGACTAACCAAAATTCTTTCATTAATAGAAAATGTTAAAACCTTGCTTTCTCTAACTCTTCCCGTGACTTCTGGCATCTAGCCAAAAACATCTCCACCTTCACTTCTTCATCTTTCCCTCCACTCCTCAGTCCTGACATCAACACTGCCGTCTCATCTATCTCTAAGGCTGAACTCTTCTCTCAAACTTTTTCTAAAAACTCCACTCTGGACGATTCTGGGCATATTCCTCCTACTCATCCCCCCTCTGACTCCTTTATGCCTGTTATAAAGATTCTTCAAAATGATGTTTTCTATGCCCTCTCTGGCCTCAATCCTCAGAAGGCTTATGGACCTGATGGAGTGCCTCCTATTGTCCTTAAAAACTGTGCCTCCGTGCTGTCACCCTGCCTGGTCAAACTCTTTCGCCTCTGCCTGTCAACATCTACCTTTCCTTCTTGCTGGAAGTATGCCTTCATACAGCCTGTACCTAAGAAGGGTGACCGCTCCAATCCCTCACACTACCGTCCTATTGCTTTACTTTCTTGTCTATCTAAAGCTTTTGAATCAATCCTTAACCGGAAGATTCAAAAGCACCTTTCCACTTCTGACCTTCTATCTGATCGCCAGTATGGGTTCCGCAAGGGGCGTTCTACTGGTGATCTCTAACACTCTTAACTGACTCTTGGTCATCCTCTCTTAGCCGTTTCGGTGAAACTTTTGCTATTGCGCTGGACATATCAAAAGCTTTTGATAGGGTCTGGCACAAATCTTTGCTTTCTAAACTACCCTCCTACGGTTTCTATCATTCTCTCTGTACCTTTATCTCCAGTTTCCTTTCTGACCGTTCTATTTCTGCCGTGGTAGATGGTCACTGTTCTTCCCCTAAATCTATTAACAGTGGTGTCCCACAGGGTTCTGTTCTATCTCCCACTCTTTTTCTGTTGTTCATTGATGATCTTCTTTCCAAAACGAACTGTCCTATCCATTCCTACGCCGATGATTCCACTCTGCATTATTCAACTTCTTTTAATAGAAGACCCACCCTTCAGGAACTTAACGACTCAAGGCTGGAGGCTGCAGAACCTTAGCCTCAGCCCTTACTATTATTTCCGATTGGGGCAAGAAGAACCTGGTGTCCTTCAACGCCTCAAAAACACAGTTTCTCCACATATCCACTCGACACAATCTTCCAAACAACTATCCCCTATTCTTTGACAACACCCAGCTATCACCTTCCTCAACACTAAACATCCTCGGTCTATCCTTAACTCAAAATCTCAACTGGAAACTTCATATCTCATCTCTTACTAAATCACCTTCCTCGAGGCTGGGCGTTCTGTACCGTCTCCGCCAATTCTTCTCCCCCACACAGTTTCTGTCCATATACAGGGACCTTGTCCGCCCTCGTATGGAGTATGCATCTCATGTGGGGGCTCCACTCACACAGCTCTTCTGGACAGAGTGGAGGCAAAGGCTCTTCGTCTCATCAGCTCCTCCTCATACTGATAGTCTTCTACCTCTTAAATTCCGCCATAATGTTGCCTCTCTTTCTATCTTCTATCGATATTTCCACGCTGACTGTTCTTCTGAACTTGCTAACTGCATGCCTCCCCTCCCGCAGCCCGCTGCACTCGACTTTCTACTCATGCTCATCCCTATACTGTCCAAACCCCTTATGCAAGAGTTAACCAGCATCTTCACTCTTTCATCCCTCACGCTGGTAAACTCTGGAACAATCTTCCTTCATCTGTATTTCCTCCTGCCTACGACTTGAACTCTTTCAAGAGGAGGGTATCAGGACACCTCTCCTCCCGAAACTGACCTATCTTTCGGCCACCTCTTTGGATTCTTTTTAGGAGCAGCGAGTAGCGGGCTTTTTTTTTTTATTAATGTTTACTTTTTTGTGCCCTTGAGCTGTCTCCTTTGCTGTAAAAAAAAACAACAACAACAACAACTCGGCAGTGCCTGGAAATCCCAACTTGTGGCGGCGGGCGGGACGCGAACTCGCGTCCTGTAGGACGCCACAGCCGCGCTAACTGGCTGACTGACTGATTTGCTGACTCCTAGAGACCAGCTGACTGATGAGCTGAGTGACTTGCGTACTGACTGACACTTGCCTCCTGACGGCCTGCATGTTGATTGACTGGTTGGTAGGTTGGTCAGTGGTGATGATGATGATGATAATGAAAACAATAATGGTGATAATAATAATAATGATAATAATAATAATAATAATAATAATAATAATAATAATAATAATAATAATAATAATAATAATAATAATAATAATAATAATAACACTGGACCACTGATGGTGGAAGCTTATTCCATTCTTGCACTACAACGTTGGTGAAGTACTATTTTGTGCAGTCTGAATTTACTTGTCTACATCTGAGTTTTACGCCATTGTGCGCAGAGTGTCATCGATCATAAACAATGTTGATCTGTCTACATTCGTGAAACCATTAAGTATTTTAAAACATTCGATCAGTTTTCCTCGGAGGCGACGTTTCTCAAGAGAGAATATATTAAGGGGAGAACGCCTTTATTCGTAGGATTTGTTGCGCAAGGTAGGTATCATTTTGTTTGCCCGACGCAGAACACCTTCTAATTGAGCAATATCCTTTGCATGGTGTTGAGAGAGAGAGAGAGAGAGAGAGAGAGAGAGAGAGAGAGAGAGAGAGAGAGATTATTTTTAATTTTCCTACTGTTCTGTTTTCCTTTTCACAACATAAATATTTCCAACTATTCATTCTCATTCTTTTCTTTTCCTCCTTTCTCTTTTTCTCTTCCCTCCTCTCACTTTTTATTCCAATTCCATCTTTTCTCAAATTCCTCTCCTCCTCCTTCTCCTCCTCCTCCTCCTTAAGACAACATTGGTAAAGTCAGCTCAATGAGGGTTTTGGTCACGTGGGGAGCTCATTGCAAACCGACTCCTATTATCCCCCTCCCATCCCCCTCTCTACTTCCCCTTCCTCTTCCTATCGATGCTCCTTCCCTCTCTTCGCTTCCTTTTCCCTCTTCCTAACTGATTTTCTCTTTCTCCTTTCCTTCTCTTCTCTCCCTCCCTTACTTCCCCCTTTCCTCCCCTTCTTTTCCTCTGCCTCCCTCTCACCCCTCTTCCTCCCCTTGCTCCCCCATTCTCTATCCTTCCTCTCTTTCTATTTGCTTTCTTTCTCCTTTCATCCCCTTCCTTCTCCCCTCCCTTTCCTCACAAGCAAACCCCCTTCCTCCCTCCCTCCCCCCACCCTCCCTCCCTGCTCTACTTGTGTTGTGTTTTCCTCTCATTGGGTCACCTGTTCACCTGTTTGTTCAGCCAATTATCTACCTGTTGATTGTTTTTTTAGCTTTTGTGTCTTATTTTTTGTGTATATTACGCGTATCTGCTTTTTGTATGAAATTTTGTGCTGTCTATTTTATGTATATCTTGTATCTGTTGAATGTTTTTTGGTGTGCTTTATGTATATTGTTCATTTAATCATAAGTGTGTCTTTTCATCTATTTACGTACTGTGGTTTAATCTATTGCATGTCCGTCTTTTTATCTATTTCATGTACATTTATTTACATGTACTGTTTTTTTTTATCATGCTTTATATTTTTTTTGTTTTTATCAACTAATATATTTTTTTATATAAAATTCTTAGGGAATTACGTACATTTTGTGAAGTTAGTATTCATGGTAAGAAGTCCACGCTCATAGACGGATAGAAAAAGGGAACAAATGAGGGACTAGGGAAGAAGTGAGTCATCCTGTGTACTCCTCGCCGTAGATGGAGAGGAAACACAATTTACGAGAATGGGAAAGAAGAGAGTTAGGGGCCTGGGAAAACGAAAAAGTGAAACGTTTATAAAAAAAATGTGAAACAAACGAATTAAAAACATAGAAGAAAAGTAATGACTGTATTTGCTGGCTAAAGATGCGAGTAAATGGAGAAAGAAATGTGAAGACAGATTATGCTGCCTTTTTAAAAATGTGAAGACAGATTATGCTGCCTTTTTAAAAATGTGAAGACAGATTATGCTGCCTTTTTAAAAATGTGAAGACAGATTATGCTGCCTTTTTAAAAATGTGAAGGCAGATTATGCTGCCTTTTTAAAAATGTGAAGACAGATTATGCTGCCTTTTTAAAATGTGAAGGCAGATTATGCTGCCTTTTTAAAAATGTGAAGACAGATTATGCTGCCTTTTTAAAAATGTGAAGACAGATTATGCTGCCTTTTTAAAAATGTGAAGACAGATTATGCTGCCTTTTTAAAAATGTGAAGACAGATTATGCTGCCTTTTTAAAAATGTGAAGGCAGATTATGCTGCCTTTTTAAAAATGTGAAGACAGATTATGCTGCCTTTTTAAAAATGTGAAGACAGATTATGCTGCCTTTTTAAAAATATTAGAAAAAGAAAAACTTAGGAATGGAACAAAAGATAAATGATAAAAGAGAAGGATACTGACCGACTTTCGTTGACGGGAACACAGAAACAAAAAAAACAAAAAATATGGAGACATTGTGGAAAGTAAAATAAAAGAGAAAGAATTAGACACAAAGGCCAAAGGAAGATGTAAAATGAAAAGAAATCAGGAAAACATATTAAACCTGGTTGTCTTTAGTTACTCCGGAAACAAGTGAACAGAGAGATGAACACAAAGATGAAAGGAAGGAGAAAAGAAAGAGAGCGGAGGAAAAGTGTAAAGAACAGATGAAGTAGTGGAGATAAAAGAGGAGCAGAGGATGCCTTTGGTCGCCTCGTATTCGGACCATTAAAGAGAAGGTGTGGAGACTAAGGCGGCGAATAGACGCGGGGAGAATGGGGGCGAGGAAGAAAAGAAGAGAGGAAAAAACACGTAATGGGTATAAGTAGAAAAATGGGTAGAGTAGAAAAAAACGATGGCGGAAGAAAAGATGCGTGCAGGTAATGTTGAAAACGGTGACGAGATGCAACGAAGAAGGAAAGAAGAGAGGAACAACGTTAGAGGGAGAAACAGTAAAGAACACCGATGCAGGAAAAGATGATGCTTGTAGTTACTAAGAGAGGATGAAAAGTTAGAGGAAAAGGAAGTAAAAGGAGGAGAAAGTAAGAGGAATGGGAAAGTAAGAAGAAAATGAAAATAAGAGTAAAAGGAAATACCTAAGAGGAAATACCTAAGAAGAAAAGGAAGTATGAGGGAAAGTAAATTAAAGGGAAAGGAATGTAAGAGGAGAAGAAAAGTGAGAGGAAAAGGAAAGGAAAAGGAAAAGGAAAGTAAGAAGAAAAGGAAAATAAGAGGAGAAGGAAAGTGAGAGGAAAAGGAAAGGAAAAGGAAAAGGAAAGTAAGAAGAAAAGGAAAGTAAGAGGAGAAGGAAAGTGAGAGGAAAAGAAAGGGAAAAGGAAAAGGAAAGTAAGAAGAAAAGGAAAATAAGAGGAGAAGGAAAGTAAGAGGAAAAGGAAAGTAAAAGGAATGGAAAGTAAGTAGAAAATGAAAGTGAGAGGGAAAAGAGAGAAGTAAAAGAAAATAAGAGGAAAATGAAAACATGAAGGAAAGTCGGAGTACAAAAATAAGTGAAAGCTAACAAAGATTCCCCCCAGCTCACACACCTGCCTGACATGGCGAGGCGCAGGAAGGAGAGGAGGGAGAGGGAGAGAATTAGGAGACTGAACACCTTTCATTAAAACGCTGGTGTTACACACGAACATTACTTTTTTCATTCATTCTTTTATTTTAAAGGAGCACTTCGCCGGCGGGAAATTTTTATTGTTTTATTTTATTTGATCTTTTAATCCGTCTCTAGGCTGAGTTGACGGCCACCATCAATTTTTCTCTTTTCCATCTGTCTAGCTTTGTTTTAGGCTTGGTAACGATGATAGAGGAGGAGGAGGAGGAGGAGAATGGGGATGAATTTTGATGGTGAATGGTGATGGTTATGTTGGTGGTGTCAATGTGCGTAAAATGCCTGTAGGGATGAGTGTGGTGAGGGAAGATGGTGATGATAGCGTGAAATGAAGGTGATGGTGATGTTCGTTTAGAATAGATGTTGAGTGAATAGTGCATTAGTGGTGAGGATGCTGAAAGGAAGATGATGATGGCAGTCGAAGGGATGTTCACTGAAGAACGTGGTCGTGGTTTTGATAGTGAGAATGAAAACTTTATTCCCCAACTCAAACATTGGAATAGGCCATTTTACTCTCATTACTACACCAACAACGTTTTCCAGTATCATTTTCTTACCAGTAACACCTTTCGCTAACTCTATTCTTTCCCAAACTTAAATGTTGGACTTGTTATTTTCTTCATCGCCATCATCTTCAGAAGGCTGTGACTGAATGGAAAGTCAAGCACAATGATCCTGAAAAGAAATTTGTAGCCCTTCAGGAATTTGTTTTAACTAATGTGGCAGTGACTCCACCATCGATGGTGGAGAGGCCCTCCACCGAGACTGTGCCCTCTCCAGACGACCCTCCTGCTTCACGGGAGGACGTGTTACCTGCCTCACAGGTTGACTCACAGCCTGCCTCACAGGATAACCCCCAGCCTGCCTCACAGGCTAACCCCCAACCTGCCTCACAGGCTAACCCCCAGCCTGCCTCACAGGCTAACCCCCGGCCTGCCTCACAGAACAACCGCCAGCCTGCCTCACAGGCTGACCCCCAGCCTGCCTCACAGGCTAACCCCCAGCCTGCTTCACAGGCTAACTCCCAGCCTGCCTCACAGGACAACTTCCAGCCTGCCCCACTTAACGCTTCTCTTCCTGCTGCACAGGATGTCGGGTTCCAACCTGTAAGGAATGGAGCCAAACCGAAGCAGGCAACCAAGGACTTACTGACCTCCACTATCTTCAATAGGTTCCAGGTGCTGGCAGACACCATGGAGGATGAGCCCGAGACTCTCCTAGTTGGGGACTCCATGGTGCGTGGCCAGCTGGTTGAGTTCTGTGGTCGTTCATCAAACGGCCGCAGAAAACGTTACTGCTATCCAGGTGCCAGACTGGACGACATCACCGCAGCGTGCGATGATGTCACGAGAAATGCCGACCGAAACACCCTCTTTGTCATTCACGCGGGGACAAATGACGTAAAGACAACCCTTTCTGAGGAACTGCTTGAGAAATACCGCCGCATGATCAAGCAGTATAAACGTAAAACGGATGCCAGTAACATCATAATCTCAGGAATCCTCCCGAGGGTCGGTGCCGAATCTAGCTTTTACAGTAAGGCCTTCAGCACAAACAACAGACTTCAGTCCCTTTGCTCACAAGAAAACGTCCAGTTCGTTAACTTGTGGAACAATTTTTACTACGATTCAGACTTGTTCCTTCCTGATGGCATTCACTTAAACCCTGTTGGAGCAGCCCGTTTCGGGAGGCTGCTCTGTGACCAAGTGGCTCTTCGAAAGCCAAAAACGCGGTGGCGAGAACACCAGCAGCTCCACCGTAAGGGTGCACTCAACCCGCAAAACTCCCGACTCGAATCACATTAAAGCTTGCTATGTAAACGCTCGTAGCCTACGTAACAAATTTGAAGACTTAGAAGTCCTCGCAGCTACAAATCATTATCATATCATCGGAGTCACATAATCTTGGATAGACACTTCTAATAGAGATTTCATTGCGGAATATAGATTACCTATACCATCTTTAGTCATGAAAGAGAGAACAGACAGGGTGGAGGCGTTATCTTTTATATCCACAACTCTCTCCATCCAGTATCCGTGAAAACAGATATTATAACCAAAGTAGACACGGTCTTCATTGAAATTAAAAATAAATTTCGTAAAATAGTAATTGGACATATCTACAGACCGCCAAGGCAGACTCTTGATATCGACCACGCATTAAATGAATTATTATTAGAAACAAGTAGCAGTTGCGAGGCAGTAATTGTTGGGGACTTTAACTTGCCAGTGAAAAGATGGGTGAACTGTTGAACTGTCATACAGGGCTCGACCTGTACACAGATTTACTAGAAAATGATTTGCATCAACACGTTCAAAACCGACTGGAAAATAATATACTTGACCTTATCTTTTCAACGACAGCTGATCTAGTTAACGAAGTAAATGTTGGTCCAATTTTTTAGTTCTAGCGATCACCGAACAATAACATACAGCATCAATATGAAAGAAAGAAAAGTAAATCCTAGTAAAGAAAAGGTGCCTGATTATCAGAGCGAATTTCGTAAGACTCCGATCAATTCTAAATAATTCTGACTAGACTGAAATCACGGCGGAAACAGATATTGATAAATCTTGGGGGCCTTCACCACAATATTGAACAATGCCATAAGCATATGCGTACCCTATCGTAACAGACGTTCAGCTTCTAAGAAGAAACCCAAATGGTGGAACAACGAAATTCAAAATAGCCTATCTCTTAAAAAATGCGTATACAGTAGATACACATCAACTCAGAGCGAGGCTGACAAACTAGAGTTGGAAAGAATTCGCCGCGAAACCAAGAAATTAATAAAACGAAGCAAGAAAAATCTTGAAGAATATATAGAAAACAAGTATATCTAATCCTAAAGAATTTTTCAGCTATGTAAATAATAAAAAGTCACTCACTTGTGGTATCGGACCGCTTGCTAATGAAAATGGTAACCACACGAACGATGAAAATGAAATGGCTGCAATCCTAAATAACTTTTTCGCATCCGTATTTACCGACGAAGATTGTCTATCACCTCAACCGCCGGAGGTTAGAAGGGCCGAAAAGATGTTCAGTGGCGTGCTCATCGTAGAAAGTGACGTTTTACGCACAATTGAAAAGATTAAAGAAAGCAAAGCTCCTGGTCCAGACAAAATTACGCCTAGGGTCTTAAAAGAAATCAAACATCATATTTGTAAACCGCTCTCCATCATATTCAATAAATCTTTAACAGCTGGAAAAGTTCCGTCGGATTGGAAACTTGCAAATGTCACACCAATTTCAAAAAGGGGGACAAGTCTCATCCAGGAAACTATCGACCAATTAGCCTGACATCTATTGTTTGTAAGTTAATGGAGACTATCATTCGCGACAATATGGTGAAATTCTTCGAAGAAAATAATATAATAAATAATTCACAACATGGCTTCCGTAGTAAACGTTCGTGTTTGACTAACATACTTGATTTTTTTCACTATATATTTGAGGTGTTCGATGAAAGCAGATCAGTAGATATCATATATCTGGATTTTCAAAAGGCATTTGACAAGGTCCCCCACCAACGATTGCTCAGCAAACTACTGGCGCACGGTATCTCGGGTAACATTCACAATTGGCTTGCGGACTGGCTCTCTGAGCGGAAACAGAGAGTAGTTCTAAACGGTGTTACATCTAACTGGCTCGATGTCAAAAGCGGCGTACCTCAAGGATCAGTGCTTGGCCCCATGCTCATCTTAATTTTTGTTAATGATATCGGTGATGGGCTCACTTGCAAAGTATCAAAATTTGCTGATGGCACAAAAATTGCTAGTAAAGTAACTGCGACACTCGACGAAGAAGCTTTACAATCAGATATAGATCGACTTGCACGTTGGGCCAATCAATGGCAAATGAAATTTAACGTTGACAAATGTAAAGTGTTGCACATCGGCCAAAAATAAAAATCGCGTTCGGTACGTAATGAATGGCCAACAACTTTCTGCAGTAAGTAAAGAAAAGGATCTTGGAATCACTGTATCAAGCGATTTAAAGCCCAGTCAGCATTGTTCAGAGGTAGTTAAAACTGCAAACAAATTGGTTGGCTTCATCGGACGAGTCTTTAATAATAAATCGGAAAAAGTAATATTCAAACTGTTTAATTCGTTGGTTCGACCCCGTCTAGAGTACTGTGTACAGTTTTGTACTCCCTACTACAGAAAAGACATAGAAAAGTTGGAACGGGTCCAACGAAGAGTAACAAAGATGATTCCTAGGTTAAGAAATTTGTCATATGAACAAAGGCTTAAAGAAGTAAATTTATTCAGCCTATCAAAACGAAGAATGCGAGGCGATCTAATAGAAGTGTTTAAAATGTTTAAAGGATTCAGTGATATTAATGCGGAAGATTACTTTACAATTGATCGATCAAATAGAACAAGAAGAAATCACAATTTGAAGATAAGTGGTAAAAGATTCTCGTCGCACGAAGCTAAACACTTCTTCTTCAATCGAGTTGTTAATGTTTGGAACTCTCTACCCTGTGATGTCGTTGATAGTACAACAGTTACGGCCTTCAAGAATAGATTAGACAAGTGTTTTGAATCCAGCCAGCAACTAAGATATTACTCATTGTCGTAATAACGTTAAGTTCTTTCGAATACTGGTGTCCTTGTCCGCTTTTATCGCCCGGTTAGTGGTAGCAGTAATGGTAGTTCTTTCCTCTTTCCTACATAAATTCCATGCAGGTTTTCCCTTTCTCTTTCTCCTCCTCTGCCTCCATTTGCCTTTGTGTCTTCTCTCCTTTCTCTTCTTTATAAGTCGTTCCGTCCTTTTGCCTTTTTAACAGTTCGTAATTTATCTTCCGGCAGCCTCTTTATCTCCTTATTTTCTTTTCTTTTCTTTGTCGTCTTCTTTATCGTTTCTTACTTCATTTCTTGTTCCTCCTGTTGTGTCTGCGTCCCTTTTCTCCTCCCCTCTCTTCCTTTTTCTTCTCTTTCTCCTTAAGAGGGGGCTTCGTGGTGCAGTGATTAGCACACTCGGTTCACAACCGAGAGAGCCCGGGTTCGATTCCCGGGCGGAATGGAAAAATTTTGTCGGCTTTTGATTTCTTCCCTGATTATTCCATGACGTATTTTACGTTTTTCTAGTCCTCTCTCTATTTTATCTTTTTTTGGGGTCCTTTTCTCTCCTCTCCTCCACATCTCCCATCTCTTAATCTAGCAATAGCCTCCTCCTCCTCCTCCTCCTCCTCCTCCTCCTCCTCCTCCTCCTCCTCCTCCTTCTCCCCTTATAACGTGCTCGTGGGTCGTTTCTAATACCCTGATATGTAGGCGATCAGACCCCTTATCTTAACCTCATTAGGTGGTAACGCTGCCCCCTAAGTACTTACAAGTTACACCCTAGTAGCTCCCATTTCCCCCCTCCTTCCCCTTCCCGTTACCCCCATCCGTCTGGTAGGCTCCCGGGAAGGTCCATCAGGTTAAGCCGCCTCCCCACGCTGCCTTCATCTCCACATTTGTTCTCCACACTGTTAGCGGGTTTAGTCTCCTTGCTGGCCTCCACTCATCTCCCGTGACTGTGATCGGCATGTGTCTCCGACCCCCGTACGATCGAAAAGGTCAGCTTGAGGTTATTGGTGCTGCACTATAGCGTTACTGGGGCGCCGAACAGCAGATAATTTACATGACAAAATCTGCAGCCTATCACGGTTCAGCAGCAGCCTTTGGAAACAGTTGAAATGACATGGAAAAAGATTGAGTAATTTTAAACTGGTGTAAAAGAAAAGGCCGGCAATGGGCACCTATAGAGGAAGGGAGTCGACAGAGGAAAGACACGGAAGAAAGGATGATGAAAGAGAAGGAAAAGGACACTGCAAAAAACAAGAAGTGTTTGAACAGACACAAGCTAGAACGGAACACGTCAGGCTTCCTATGGTGCGGCTTCCTTAGATATACATGTCGGTTACGGGAAAGGAATATAAATATTTAACGGGTGAATGTATAGGAAGATAGAGACAGTAACCGCAAGGAAATATAAAGACAACTAAATAGAAAAGTGAGATAAGTAGAGGAATTCATAATAGGAGGAAAAGAAGAAAAAGGTCAGGAGATATAGACTTAAGAAAATACTTGCATTTACACATAGCTTGAAAGATGAACTAGTATGAATATAACGTAGAATCACTTGACTCGTCTCTGGCTAAGAAAAAAAGAAAATAAAGTAAGGAAGAAACTTTGTCACTATGTATAACAGAAAAGAAAAAAAAAGAGTAAAAAGCAAAAGTAAAGCAGGTAGAAGACTTTCAGTAAGAGGAGGAGAGCTGATGAGACGAAGAGCCTTAGTAAACTCTCCTGACAAAGTAAATTATTCATACAGTACATCATAAAATAGGGATGTGCTACAGAATGAAAACCTGATGTGTTAGCAAAAAATGGATGCCATATTTAACATCAGCACCTCAAAATTACCTAAAAAAAAAACAACCACAAAACCTGAGTCAGCAAAAAGTGTGTTGACCACTGATATAATCAATAAAGGACAGCATATCTCTCT
>NC_066528.1:1109551-1191955 GCF_024679095.1 Eriocheir sinensis | reverse complement strand
GAGAGAGAGAGAGAGAGAGAGAGAGAGAGAGAGAGAGAGAGAGAGAGAGAGAGAGAGAGAGAGAGAGAGAGAGAGAGAGAGAGAGAGAGAGAGAGAGAGTGAGAGAGAGAGAGAGAGTGAGAGAGAGAGAGAGAGAGAGAGAGAGAGAGAGAGAGAGAGAGAGAGAGAGAGAGAGAATCAACCTTTACCATACCTTCTTAGTCCTTCGTTTCCATTTCCATTTTTCTTACCTGGAAAAGAGAAAAAAGAATTAATATACAGTGACGAAATTAATCACGCAGAGAGAGAGAGAGAGAGAGAGAGAGAGAGAGAGAGAGAGAGAGAGAGAGAGAGAGAGAGAGAGAGAGAGAGAGAGAGAGAGAGAGAGAGAGAGAGAGAGAGAGAGAGAGAGAGAGAGAGAGAGAGAGAGAGAGAGAGAGAGAGAGAGAGAGAGAGAGAGAAAATCATTATAAATCGTTTCCCCTTAATTAAGATCACAATAATAACTTCTAATACTGCAAAAATTACTCCACTGAACATCAGAACCAGAAAGACACAACCGATATAAGAAATTCCCACATTGCTACACCATCAATGAGTACTCTCATGCTCCCTGGTGTCTGTGGAACGGCTCTTCATCTACGTTGTCATCCTCATTGAAATGCGTGAGGTTGCGACGTCATACAGGCGGCGAGGCGAGGGAAGGGAGGAGAGGGAGAGCGAGGCGGCGGCGCAGCGCATGTTGACACATCACAGTGACCGCTAGACAAGCGGCGCCAGTGACTCGGCGGAACCTGATTTGCTCGCCGTAAACCCGCTCGTCCTATGAACCGGGAAAGTCTGCTCTGATTTTCCTTCACAATGGAGCAATGGCGGTGTTGTGAGACGCTTCCACCCCTCACGTAAACGATTCCCGAAGGCCGAAAAGGAGATTAATCGGGTTCATCGAGTGCTTTTTTTTAGGTTCACGGTACAGAAGAAGGGTCATATTACCGCCAGGGTCATAAAACTACCCCTGGAAATTCCCGAAAATCCAACCATGCCTTGTCAGATGTGTGTTTTAAGGTTCAGAGTACAGAGGAAGGGTCAAACTACCACCAGGCTCATACAATTACCTCCGGAAAAGCCCAAAATTCCTACGAAAGCCTTGTCAATCCCTCTCCCTCTCTCTCCACCTGTTGCGTTGGCCCAGACGAGCACGCACCACCGGCAGACCGACACACTCACACACTCCCTGGCAGACGCTGTTGCTCGTTATCACAAAGAATGGGGCACCTCGTCCAGCCCGCCGCCTTTAAAGTACAGAAGAAGGGTCAGGCTACCACCAGGGTCATAAAAGTACCCTTGCAAATGTTCAAAACTCCTAAGAAAGCCTCGTTAAATATGTATTCTTAGGCGCTGAAATGTTTAATAATACAACCCCAGCCAGAAGAGACAAGCTAGAAGGTTCCTATTCTCAGGCGCTTTCGGTTCGCCTCGTCCAGTCCGCCGCCAGTGTTTGTCCTGCACACCGAGGCCACGACAACGCCTTCCAAGGGCCCTCCTCCGCTGAACACTGCGAGGCGAGGCTGGGCTAAGGATGACGGACGTTCACACTCCCGCCTTGTGCAGTGTCATTCTCTGGACATTCACCACCGCCAACCTTTCCCTTCCCGCCCTGATGCTCCTTCCCTTCCGGCAACTCCCCCTGACATAACCCTGCCTGCCCTTGTTCCCTTGATGATAAAGATGATAATGAAGATGGATGGAGAAACATAGAGATAGATAGATAGAAAAAGAGGTAATAGATTAATGGAGAGATAAATAGATGGATTGATATATAGATAGATTGATATAGATAGGAATGGAGGTTATATTTGATGGAGAAAGAGATAGATGGATGGAATTGATGATTTACAGATAGATAGATACAGACAATTGTTTGATATAGATAGATAGATAGGCACACACACACACACACACACACACACACACACACACACACACACACACACACACGAGACTATTTCTGGACTATGCTAGCAGGAAGGGAAAGTTTTCAAGTCGGCTTAGTCCTGCATTAGCGAGTCCACTGCGATGCTCCACAACTTGTATTATTCTACGCGTAAAATGAGTTCAGAAACACCATTTATTTACATTACTGAGAGAGAGAGAGAGAGAGAGAGAGAGAGAGAGAGAGAGAGAGAGAGAGAGAGAGAGAGAGAGAGAGAGAGAGAGAGAGAGAGAGAGAGAGAGAGAGAGAGAGAGAGAGAGAGATAAAGAGAGAGAGAGAGAGAGAGAGAGAGAGAGAGAGAGAGAGAGAGAGAGAGAGAGAGAGAGAGAGAGAGAGAGAGAATGAAAGAAAGAATCCAACAAAGAATGAAAGAAAAAAAAAAAAGAGGAAAAGAGAATAAAAAGAAAGAGGAAGAATGAATGAATGAGAATGAAAAAATAAAAAAAAGAATGAATGAAAGAATACAGTGACAGAGAGAAAGAGCCAGAGACACAGAGAGACAGAGGGAGAGGTTGTGGCAAGGTCATACACACTCGACAGTCAACTGGCCTGGGCTGAGAGATTGCAGGCAAGAGAGTAATGGAAGACGTACGGGAGAGCGGAGGCTGAATATTCATGGAGGAGGGAAGGAAGAACACCAGCCGGGAGGGACAAGCTGGGAGGCGTATTCTGGGACGCTCTCAGCTCCCACAACAACGACTTCCCAAGGCCATAAAGGAGCTTAATCGGGTTCTCAGGAGTGTTTCTCTAGGATCATGGTGCAGAAGAAGGGTCAGACTACTACCAGGGTCATAAAACTACCCCATGAAATACTAACACAACCTCAACGTAGGCTCGTATTCTGGGACGCTTTGGGCTCCCACAACAATGGCTTCCCAAGGCCCTAAAGGGGATTAATCGGGTTCTCAGGAGAGTTTCTTTAGGTTCACGGTGCATAGGACTTGTCAAACTATCCCTAGGCTCATAAAACTACCCATGGACATACTGACACAACCTCTACGAAAGCCTTATCAAATTTGGGTGTGTATGTAAGCCCGGAAATGGTTGAGAATATGGATCTGATCTCTCTGACTCTATCTTTCTGTCTGTCTATCTCACTGGCATCAGTATAACAGCGCTCCACAAAGAGGTCTCTGGGCACGTTTTAACACTGCCTTTACCCTTAATACACGCCATATATCTGCATTACTCGGCCTCAACTAAGCGCCATTATATTAACACTCTTAATACAGGCCATTTCCATGCATTACCTAACCTCAACGTAGCTTCCCTTCTCTCTGGGGTAGCTTAAGGTCGGAGGGTCGCGCCAGCCCATCCATCTGTCTATCCACACAGCGGCCCGGCGATCAGTCACCAGGTTTGCCCCTCTGAGCACACGCGGCATTACCAACCCTCGGAGCTCTGTACACGGCGGCCCTTCCATCCCTTGTGCAAAAAGCGTTGGGATGATGATTGTAGAGTGCTGGTAGAGATGGAAAGAATTGAACTTTTACGAAGAACGGCGGGAAAAAACGATGGCAAATATTCTATACTTTACGAAAACGTGGGGAGATAGTTTCAGTGTGCAATATACTCAGAATGCTATCTTTACAAAAATCGTAGGGAAGACAGTTTTAAAGTGCCCAATAGAGATGTTAAGAGTTCTACCTTTATAAAAAAAAAAAACGCAAGATGAAGCAATTCGTAAAGTACTGCATTGTTAGCGGCATGGGAGACCACCTCAGTGGCTGGCAAGACGCTTCTCTACGCAAAGAAGTACGTACGCAACACGCAATACGCAACTCAGACGCCTTTGTTTAAGAGAAAGTCGCGGAAACACAGCATAGGGAAAGCTTGAATTAGCCAGTATTAGTTGGCAGTCAGTCCTTACACCACGCTGGTCAAAATTCATCAGTCTAGTGGACCGCTGCAGATGGACCCAAGGCACTTAGTTACGCACGTTTGTTCATATTGAAACCCCGGAAACAAAGACTATGGAAACCCTTAACGTCTCGCATATCAGTTGGCAGTCAGTCCTTACACCACGCTAGTCACCACCACCACCACCACCACCACCACCAGTCGAGTGTAGCGCTGCAGGTGGGTCCCAAGGCAGACAACTCCAGCACCTTTGTTTACGAGTCCCACCTCTCAGATCATTACCATTATCAGCTCAACACAAGTCTGCAACACCCTTACCCCACGTTATTAATACTAGCCATCTTGCAACACTAACATCCAGATCATTATCAACAATCCGACACTCTGCAACACTTTTATCATGAACCCGTCAACACTTAATAAGCTCGCAACACTCTTACCCTTCTGACCTTTATCGTGAACTCGCAGGCTTTTTTTATTTATTATTTTCTGCTTCCCTTACTGTAAAAAAAATACAATGACCTTATCCCATTAACATCAACACATCTTGCAACACTCTCACCCTCACACCAACATCATCATCATCATCAGCCCAACACAACACCATTACTAAACTTGAACCAATAATCCCGCAACACTCGTACCTTCAGAACATCAGCATCAGTACTTCTAAACACAACACTGCAACACCTTATTCCGTTAACACTATCTTGCAACACTTACTTGACTATTCTGATCAACCCTTCACTATGTAACACTCCTACCTTCTTACTATCAACACAAACTCTGCAACACTCTTACCCATTAATTACAGCAATCTCGCAACACTCTTACCCTAATATCATCATCAACATCATCATCAGCTCCGCACAACACCCTCGCCCCGCTACTCATTAATTCATAATTAACGCAGCTCTAAAAAGGTAATGTTAATGAGATGAAATGAAAAATATATATACACACACACGCGGGTCCCTCCCTCGCCTTTGAAGTCAACTCTAAACTCAATTTCTGCTCGGGGTAAACATAATTTAAACTTGTCAGCCTTTACGTGCGTGCCTAATAAAAAAGACAGACGATTAGGTGGAAGTTGTATTTTAGCAAACGTTATTTACATCATACGACGGCAATGTTTTTTTTTTTTTTCAAAGCTTTATTTTGTTTGAAAAAAGGGTTTGTTCACTTAAGTTTAACCTCAGGGCGTAAAAGGTATCCGATAGCAGTAATAATAATAATAATAATAATAATAATAATAATAATAATAATAATAATAATAATAATAATCTCGCAACAAGACTTAAGAGCACAAAGCTGACCTTAAACACCGCCGGGAAAAAAGTGCTCTAGTAAACCATGTAGACGAAAAAGGTCACCTGCCGAAGTGGAACGAGGCTAAAATTCTAAAAGAAAACATCTCAAGACAACACAGGAAGGCCTATGAGTCTATTTTCATCACCCTCAATAAAAAGAACAATAACAAACGAACAGGCGACGTAGTGTGGGCGGAAGCAGCAGCACATATGGCCGTCACGGACCAGAGAGGGAGCGGCGGATAGTGAGGTCCGAGTCAGGCAACACCCTCCAAGCATCCCAGGGGAGCCCTCATTTTTGTAGATAAGACAGCTTACCCTTGTATAAACCTTATTCCTCTGAAGAAGACCACTAAGGCGAAACTAGTCAGGAGTATCGTTCCCTAGCCCGTGTTTCCTTCACCTCCTTTCATCAATAATAATAATAATAATAATAATAATAATAATAATAATAATAATAATAATAATAATAATAATAATAATAATAATAATAATAATAATAATAACAACAACAATAACAATAATAAATTTTGTCTTGCACTTTTCAGCTCTTCGTTTGTCTAATTCGTCATATAAAATATTAACTACTTACAACAATCCACTTTCTATTTGCTTACACTAAAAGAAATTCCACTATGGTGTTCCCGTTGTCCCGCGCCACTCGCAAGCTGAGCCGATCGGTGCACGACAGGCTGCCGGATAAACACTTTCTGGAAACAGTCGCCGGATAAGCCGTATGGAAATAGCCTGAAAGCGGGCGAGCCATTTCCCGACGCATCGTTGAGAATTCATAACGACCCTCACACTCAAAACGTGCCCGGCCTGGCGACGCGACACCTCCCTGCTCCGCGGCGCCTCCCAGGACCCGGCCGCGACGCTCAAGGCGGTGCAGGATTACAGTGTGCCGCCTGAGACCGTCGCAGGACAATTATAGGACTCCTAGGGCCGCCAGTGCTGAGGGTGTTATGTTATTCAACGACAACCTAACGCTGGGGTATAATCATGATGAAGGGTTTCAAGAAATCAGCCGGTGGAAATGCCTCTTGTAGGCAGATGGTGGACACGAGGCATGATTGACCGAGTCGTCTTTGTCGCCCTTCTCCCGAGGTCAGTAAGCCGAGAGATGATTCTGGAGGTGACATGCGGTACATTTTACATTTCGATATGGAGACATGTATATTACTGCTAATTGCATTTATGTGATGAATGTTTTAGCCTACATATTACTGCTTCGGTGACTGACAAAACACACTGGTGACAAATTAGTGCAGTGAGCAATATAGCTTTATTTAGTTAGCTTGATCAGTGTCGTGAACATATGGGTCTGTGATGTCTTATTACACCAACTGTCCACTAGCTGAACGAATACTTTTATCCACCTTAAAAATATATAATTGTTCAATAAAATAAATAAATCTGCCTGTAATTGGAGCATACGCTGTACCCACGCGTGGCCTCTGGGTTCATCTCCGGCGCATTAGCCTCTCAGCCTGTGCAGGGTAAGTCTTGTTATCACGGATTAAAAGCAGCCAAGTAAAATAAAGAAAATTTGTGGTACAGGCAATGCGTTACCTCCACATTCACCTCGATCATTTATCATTTCAGCCTGAGTCTACTATGGACGTGAATCCCATTACACTGTAGACACTGCTAAAAAGGACGACTTGCGGCTGACGGCACGAGCGGCGAGCCGTGGTGCTGAGGCGAGGCCTGTCTGTCCCTGCACGCGGCTCCTGAAGCAGTGCAGCGAGGCGGAGAGTAATGGAAGACCCGGAAGTGTGGACGCGGGGAGGGAAGGCTGGGAGAACGGCATGTAAAGACCTCCTCCACCTGCACACACACACACACACACACACACACACACACACACACACACACAAACACACACACGGAACAAAAATACCCATAAAATAACAATTCTGGAAAATGGGTGAGATGTCCTCGTGATGGGTGGGACAGGAAGGGGGGGGGGGGAGGAGGAGGAGGAGGGAGGCAGTATCGACGGTCGGCCACCCAAACAACATGAATTGCGGCCACAAGTCACCAAGCCCCGAGTCGTGCCTCTCCGCCGCGGACCTCAGCTGCGTCCAGGTCACACGGGACATGAGTGCTCACAAGTTTGCCCGCCGCACCGCTTCACTTTTATTCTTTATTTTGTAGCGCTAAGTTATGTCTAAGAGGTTTTCAGTCATCTCATCTTTGCTCTTTATTTTGTAGCGCTAGGTATAGTCTAAGAGGTTTTCAGTCATCTCATCTTTGCTCTTTATTTTGTAGCGCTAGGTATAGTCTAAGAGGTTTTCAGTCATCTCATCTTTGCTCTTTATTTTGTAGCGCTAGGTATAGTCTAAGAGGTTTTCAGTCATCTCATCTTTGCTCTTTATTTTGTAGCGCTAGGTATAGTCTAAGAGGTTTTCAGTCATCTCATCTTTGCTCCTTATTTTGTAGCGCTAGATATAGTCTAAGAGGTTTTCAGTGCTCTCGTTTGCAGATTTAGTAATGAATTAATTTGTTGTGTATATAACAAGGCCACTGAAAACACTACTTTAAATGTTGTTGCCCTTATTGAGACGATAATTGACACGAGTGACTGTGTGTAAGTATCGGTCTATCTATCAATTTCTGTTTATAAGTTTTTAGCGCGTTTTCATTATCCTAGCAGTCAACTCTATCATTACAAACTTGCCACATCGACGCCAAAACAAAGTAAAAAGTAAAGCAACAAACACTTGGTTCCCACGCATATAAAATAACTCCAGCAAGGAACACAAACCACACTACTTGGCTGCTATTCCGTGTAGCCGTTGACCAGTAAATACCTCATAGTTATACAGGAACACGAGTCTCCGTTCAATACCATAGCTTCGGATACATTAAGTCCTTCCCAGCGTCCTTCCATTGTTAGCTTTGTCACTTAAGTCACATCAATACAATAACTATGTAACGCAACCGCCACACACAGCAAATCGCTTTCAGTACAATCAATTCTCACGCCATTTCTGTACAGTAATTATACGTAAAAACACTAACCAGCTATTCCGTGTACATCAGAGAAAGGAATGGCTCATAAAACTAACTATTCCTTGTAGGCGTTGACCAGTAAATACCCCCATAGTTATACAGGAACACGAGTCTCTCTTCAGCCCAACACAGCTTTGGATACATTAAAACCTTCGTGGCGTCCCTTTGAGCGTAACGAGGCGGCCGAAGCGCCACCCACAATGAGGCGGTGCGTGCCCTCACATACCCTGCTCCGATCACAACAACCTCGGCTAATCAAGCACCTCAAGCCTGTCCTGCTGGCCCTGACGACAACTCTCTCTCTGTGAGTGTCTCTGTCTGTCTGACACACTCTCTCTCTCTCTCTCTCTCTCTCTCTCTCTCTCTCTCTCTCTCTCTCTCTCTCTCTCTCTCTCTCTCTCTCTCTCTCTCTCTCTCTCTCTCTCTCTCTCTCTCTCTCTCTCTCTCTCTCTCTCTCTCTCTCTCTCTCTCTCTCTCACACACCACCAAACTCCTGTACCCCAACACTAAAATAGATACAGTACACATCAACTCCTGCATCGCTAAAAAACAAGAGCCACTACCATGGAATCATAAGCAAATGTACAATAAACAGATACTATTAAGATTCATGTCCAAACAGTATAGCCACGTAACACCTGACACCTGCGGACACTAAGCTGCTTGAGGCGCCGCGCAGGCTGTCTTCCCAGGTTTTCAGTGACCTCGCCTATATTCTTTCTTTTCTGTAGCACTAAGTAGAGTATAAGAGGTTTCAAGCGGTTCCATTCGTACATTTAGCATTGGATGAATTTAGGGTGTTCAAGAGGAGAGTATCAAGACCTTAAATTGACCTCTCTTTTGGTCACTCACCTATGCTCTCTTTTATATGGGCAGTGATTAGGGGACTTATTTTTTCTCATCAATTTCTTTGCCTTTGAGCTGCTTCCTTTACTGTAAAAAAATACATTCAGTACGGTAATTCCAGCTATGAAAACGAACCCCACTATTTGGCTGCCCTGAACAACCCTTGAGGCCCTACACTTGACATCGATGGTTCACTTAAAACTGTTTTCCCATTTACTGTACCAACCTAACACATCACCGATAAGAGGAGAGCCCAAGAAAGGCTTCCAGACTGGCGGAGGGACCCTGGTTAGTATTCTTTAGACGCTTCGGCCTCTCATATCAATTGTTTCCAAAGGCCGGAAAGGAGGTTAATCGGATTTTCAAGTGTTTTATCACGTTCATGGTACAGAAGAAGGGTCAGACTAACACCAGGGCCATTAAACTACCCCTGGATATGCCCACAATGCCTACGAAAGTCTTGTCAAATATGTGTTTGGGTGCCGAAAAGAAGGTTCATCGGATCTTCATGATTGTTTTATCACGTTCATGGTTAAGCAGAAGGGTCAGACTACCACCAGGGTCATTAAACTACCACTAGATATGCCCACAATGCCTACGAAAGCCTTGTCAAATATGTGTGTTTGGACGCCGGAATGTTTAAGAATATATGGAACCTGCATTCTCTAGAAAGGCGAAGGGTGCGTGGAGACATGATCGAGGTTTATAAATGGATGAAGGGCTTTAATAAGGGAGACATTCATAAGGTTTTGTTAGTAAGAGAACCGGGTAGGACACGAAGTAACGGGTTTAAACTGGATAAATTCAGATTCAACAGGGACATAGGCAAAAATTGGTTTACTAACAGGGTGGTGGATGAGTGGAATAGGCTTAGCAGTCATGTGGTGAGTGCCAATACAATTGTCACATTCAAAAATATACTAGATAAATTCATGGACAGCGATTTTAGGTGGGGTTAGATACACGGGAGCTTAGGGTCAAAGGAGCTGCCTCGTACAGGCCTACCGGCCTCTTGCAGACTCCTGCGTTCTTATGTTCTTATGTTCTTATGCTCTAAACCATCCCAGACCGCCCGACCCCGCGCCACCTGTTGTCGGCGGCCTCCCTGCTGGGCCGCCGTTAACTTATCCCGATGGCCTGGTTTTTCCTCGTTAAGGCTTATTTCTATCTGAACGGCCGTGAGTTTAATCAGCGTAAGGTAAAAATATTTTGCATTCTTTTCCTCCGAGGTCTTTGCTAACCTAACTACCGCCGGGGTGATATAAAGAATGTTTTAACGAATTCTGGCGTGGAGGGCGTCGTTTAGGCCGCTCCTTTGACCCGCGCATTCCTGATGAAGCGACGGCGCGCTCCCCTCGGGCCGCGAAGCATCAGTCAGGGGCCATTGGCTGCGGCAGGAGGGGAGGAAGGCGCCGACCAGAGCCAGGCGGGACCGTCCCCACCGGCGCCGCCCCGCACATGTCCTGCACCACGTACTGTCTGGCGTGTGTGTGTGTGTGTGTGTGTGTGTGTGTGTGTCAACTACTACTACAACTACTACTACTACTACTGCAGCTACTACTACTCTGTCTCTTTCGATGTGTGTGTGTGTGTGTGTGTGTGTGTGTGTGTGTGTGTGTACGCGCATATTTGGAGCATCGGAGCAGAGAGGAATGACAAAACGTCAAGAGCTAAATAACGGACGGAGGAAAAGTTGGTTCCCGCGGGTGCTGAAGAAAAAAACATTTATAATCCAGCTGATGATGATGATGATGATGATGATAACTTGAGTGCCAAGCCATCTGGTGGGAACTTAAGGAAACTATCGATAAGGAAGTGACAGAGTTGTGCAAATCTTCAGTAATTAGACAAACTGACGCCAAATTAATACGAGGAATTCTGTGAGTAAAACTTATTTCTTATTCAGTTTGGTCCCTTCTACAGTTGTGAAGAAAGGAACACACACACACACACACACACACACACACACACACACACACACAAACATTATATAGCATTCAAGCAGTCTTTTTTTTTTTTTTCTTCTCTGCTTCCCCCTTGAGCCGCCTTCTATACTATAAAACAAATGTGAGGTAAAGAGACTAGAATCCAAGTAGTAAGTCCGCGTACGATTGAAAACTTAAACAGCTGCGTCCATTCAACGCGGAGGAGGATAACAACAGCTGGTGGCGGCAAGTTTGAGGCCATACACACATACCTAAGCCGAGGAACGTGCGCCTTATGAAGAAGTTAAGGGCCATATTTTTAAACATTTCTGCGCCCAAGAACACGTAATTTACAAGTCTTTCGTTGGAGTTTAGGGCATTTCCAGGGGTACTTTTATGACCCTGGTGGTAGTCTGAGCCTTCTTCTGTACCGTGAACCTAATAGAACACTCATTAGAACTCGATTAACCTTCTTTTTGGCCTTTGGAAACAGTTGGTGTGTGGGGTGGGAGCATCTGACAATACCAACCTAAGGAACAGAAAGGTGGAAAGCGGAAGGAGAAGAGGATGAACAGAGACGAGAAACAAAACAGACGCGAGAAAAGAAAGGCGCGAGGAGCTGCCGGGAACACACTAAGCCCGTGGAAGGTACACCCGATACAGAGGTTCAAGGGAAAGGAAGGTGGGAAGAGGAAGAGGAAGGGGATGAACAGAGACGAAAGACAAGACAGCCGTGTGAAAAAGAAGAACGCGAGGAGCTGCCAGGAACACACTAAGGCCGTGGAAGGTGCGCCCATAATGGAGGTTCAGGGAAAAGAGAGCAAACTTGATAACAGGGACAGAACTTCATCCAAACAAAGACCATGAAAACTGCAATATCGGGGGAGGCAGAGACAGGCCGTGAGAATTAAAAGTGGGAGAACTAGGGAGGAGAGTTTTGCATGCGTGGTGTCGTGCTGATGTGTCCTGCGGGGAGGTCACTGGAAACACACACGGATGGAACACATCTACTAAAGGACACATGACATTTTCCAGAGATCGATAAGCCAGAAACAAAATACAGGATAGCTGAGTATTATTATGTAGATGAAGATGTGGTCACTGGAAACACACACACGAAACATCAACTAAAAGACACATGACATTTTCCAGAGATCGATAAGCCAGAAACAAAATACAGGATAGCTGAGTATTATTATGTAGATGAAGATGAAGATGTGGTCACTAGAAACACACACGAAACATCAACTAAAGGACACATGACATTTTCCAGAGATCATTACGTCAGGAACAAAATAGAGGAAAGCTGAGTATTATTATGTAGATGAAGATAAAGATGTGGTCACCGGAAACACTCACACGAAACATCAACTAAAAGACACATGACATTTTCCGGAGATCATTACGTCAGGAACAAAATAATACACCTGCGATAAAATGATGATGATGGAGTGATGAAGAAGCCGCCCACTAAACACACGGACGAACGCGGCAAATAAAATATATCAAACATTTCCCAGAGGTCATCACGTCAGGATCAAAGAAAATGAGACAGCCGAGTAAGAATTAGAGGACGAACACGTGGGGAAATCCTGATGAGGATGAGGAGGAGGAGGATGAACGTGAAGGTCAAGGAAATAAAAACTTACATTGACCATCAATTGCGTTATGGCGGACCATCAGTGTTACGACACAAAAGGTACCAGAGCCTTCAAACTAATGCTAATTATGAACCTTACATTTCTGCCCGAAATCGTGCCAAATCTATTCTCCGACTAACCAAAAATTCTTTCACTAATAGAAAATGTCAAAACCTTGCTTTCTCTAACTCTTCCCGTGACTTCTGGCATCTAGCCAAAAACATCTCCTCCAACTTCACTTCTTCATCTTTCCCTCCACTCCTCAGTCCTGACGGCAACACTGCCGTCTCATCTATCTCTAAGGCTGAACTCTTCTCTCAAACTTTTTCTAAAAACTCCACTCTGGACGATTCTCGGCATATTCCTCCTACTCATCCCCCCTCTGACTCCTTTATGCCTGTTATAAAGATTCTTCAAAATGATGTTTTCTATGCCCTCTCTGGCCTCAATCCTCAGAAGGCTTATGGACCTGATGGAGTGCCTCCTATTGTCCTTAAAATCTGTGCCTCCGTGCTGTCACCCTGCCTGGTCAAACTCTTTCGCCTCTGCCTGTCAACATCTACCTTTCCTTCTTGCTGGAAGTATGCCTTCATACAGCCTGTACCTAAGAAGGGTGACCGCTCCAATCCCTCAAACTACCGTCCTATTGCTTTACTTTCTTGTCTATCTAAAGCTTTTGAATCAATCCTTAACCGGAAGATTCAAAAGCACCTTTCCACTTCTGACCTTCTATCTGATCGCCAGTATGGGTTCCGCAAGGGGCGTTCTACTGGTGATCTCCTAGCCTTCTTAACTGACTCTTGGTCATCAACTATAACCGTTTCGGTGAAACTTTTGCTATTGCGCTGGACATATCAAAAGCTTTTGATAGGGTCTGGCACAAATCTTTGCTTTCTAAACTACCCTCCTACGGTTTCTATCCTTCTCTCTGTACCTTTATCTCCAGTTTCCTTTCTGACCGTTCTATTTCTACCGTGGTAGACGGTCACTGTTCTTCCCCTAAATCTATTAACAGTGGTGTCCCACAGGGTTCTGTCCTATCTCCCACTCTTTTTCTGTTGTTCATTGATGATCTTCTTTCAAAACGAACTGTCCTATCCATTCCTACGCCGATGATTCCACTCTGCATTATTCAACTTCTTTTAATAGAAGACCCACCCTTCAGGAACTTAACGACTCAAGGCTGGAGGCTGCAGAACGCTTAGCCTCAGACCTTACTATTATTTCCGATTGGGGCAAGAAGAACCTGGTGTCCTTCAACGCCTCAAAAACACAGTTTCTCCACCTATCCACTCGACACAATCTTCCAAACAACTATCCCCTATTCTTTGACAACACCCAGCTATCACCTTCCTCAACACTAAACATCCTCGGTCTATCCTTAACTCAAAATCTTAACTGGAAACTTCATATCTCATCTCTTACTAAATCAGCTTCCTCGAGGCTGGGCGTTCTGTACCGTCTCCGCCAGTTCTTCTCCCCTGCACAGTTGCTGTCCATATACAGGGCCTTGTCCGCCCTCGTATGGAGTATGCATCTCATGTGTGGGGGGGCTCCACTCACACAGCTCTTCTGGACAGAGTGGAGGCTAAGGCTCTTCGTCTCATCAGCTCTCCTCCTCATACTGATAGTCTTCTACCTCTTAAATTCCGCCGCAATGTTGCCTCTCTTTCTATCTTCTATCGATTTTTCCACGCTGACTGTTCTTCTGAACTTGCTAACTGCATGCCTCCCCCCCTCCCGCGGCCCCGCTGCACTCGACTTTCTACTCATGCTCATCCCTATACTGTCCAAACCCCTTATGCAAGAGTTAACCAGCATCTTCACTCTTTCATCCCTCACGCTGGTAAACTCTGGAACAATCTTCCTTCATCTGTATTTCCTCCTGCCTACGACTTGAACTCTTTCAAGAGGAGGGTATCAGGACACATCTCCCGAAATTAACCTCTGATTTTGGACACTCCTTTAACCTCTGTTCGGGAGCAGTGAGTAGCGGGCCTTTTTTTCTTTTTATTTTCTTTGCGCCCTTGAGCTGTCTCCTTAGCTGGTAAATAAAAAAAAAAGAAAAAAAAGATAAGATCGTCATCCGCACAGACTTGTGAGGCAACGCAAAGTTTGGGGCTGTAGCTGCGCGTGGCCTCAATGCTCATCTTTTTTTTTAAACGTTTCGTCTATGCTGGGGTATGCTTTCTTGGCGGGGCCTGGTGGTCTAGCCCAGCCCGTTATGGCGGAGGCAAGTGTTTATAGAAGCGTCATCTTGATTATTTATAGCTCATGCTGTCCCGGAGCTCATCTTTGATCCTCCTTTAGAGAGAGTATGTAGAGTCCATGTTGAGAGCTGGTCTTCAGGACAGCATGTGGGTAGTAAGTCTTAGGCCACTCGGCGGTGACTGAAAAATCCCAGCTTGCTTGTAGCGGCGGACACGAACTTGCATTCTCCAGGATGCCGCGCCCCCACGCTGACCATTCGGCCACCGCCTCCCGGCGTGATAAATATATATACCTACTTGATTTTGTTTTTCTTCAGGAACATTAGCCATCAGCGTATTAGCAAGAATTTTCCCTTACAGCGTACACGTGTGTTTATATCCCATTTGATAGAAATTAAGATATAATGCAGTGCATTATAAAACGGAGTAAAAAATCTTTGCCATTATAATGAAACGATGTGTAATTGCAGAGATGAGGGAGATAACATTCAATTAGGAGAATACCACGGAGGGAGAAAGACCTATAAAACCCGCCTCAACGAGCAGAACACACGCCAGGGCGGAAGGCCAGGCAGGGCAGGGTGTCGCGAGGCCTGGAGACCGCGAGAGAAGAAAATGAAGAAGGACAAGAAAGAAAAAAACGGACAAGATGATGATGAGGAAGACGAAAAAAATAAGGTGAGATACATAGGTAGATAAATAGATAGATAAATAAAATGATAGAGAGAAGAAGTATAAGTAGTAGTAGTAGTAGCTGAAAAATAACAAAAAAACAAGAACAAGAATAAGAACATGAACAACAAGAAGAGAAAAAAGAAAGAGACAGAAAGAGAGAGAGAAGGAGAGGTTACGAGTCCCTTAGGAAACAGTGGGTACCCTTTAGTATGAACGAGAGAGAGAGAGAGAGAGAGAGAGAGAGAGAGAGAGAGAGAGAGAGAGAGAGAGAGAGAGAGAGAGAGAGAGAGAGAGAGAGAGAGAGAGAGAGAGAGAGAGAGAGAGAGAGAGAGAGAGAGAGAGAGAGAGAGAGAGAGAGAGAGAGAGAGAGAGAGAATAAAGAGAAAGAAAGTAAAGAAAAAGAGAATAGAGAGGGAAATAGAAATATGAAGAGAGGGAAAAAAACATACGGAAAAATAAAGAGAAAGAGGAAGAGAAACAGGAGAAAAAGAACAGAAAAATAAAAATAAAAATAAAGATAAAAGAAACAAAGAGGGAGAGAGAGCACACAGAAAGAGCAACACACAGTCGAAAGGAAAACATTAAAAGAAGCAGAACAAACTGAAAGTAACATTGTATCACGGAGGGGGACCATTTGGAGCCCCGGAAGGTGTTACGCCAACGAGGCTGACCTACGGGAAGGCTGTGGAGGCGGCCCTTATTGAAAACCAACAACACAACGCCAAGGGAAGGAGGGAGAGGGAGGGAGGGAGGGAGGAGATGGAGGGAGGGGGAAGAGAAAGAGGGTGAGGGAGGGAGGGAGGGGAAGAGAAAGAGGAGGAAGGGAAGGAGGGAGGAAGAAAGGAAGGAAGGAAGGAAGGAAGGAAGGAAGGAAGGGAAAAGGGGGAGAGGAAGGGAGAGAAGTTAGAAGGGATGGAGGAAAGAATGAATGAATGAAGAAAAAAAGAAAGGAAGAAAGGGAAAAGAGAGAGAGAGAGAGAGAGAGAGAGAGAGAGAGAGAGAGAGAGAGAGAGAGAGAGAGAGAGAGAGAGAGAGAGAGAGAAACACACACACACACACACACACACACACACACACACACACACACACACACACACACACACACACACACACACACACACACACACACACACACACACACAAGCAAACAAACACAAAGAGGCAAAAGAAAACAAAAAAAGGCAAACAATAAAAAAAGAAAAAAACCCAGCCACAATAACACACACACACACACACACACACACAGACTTAGGCAAACACTCGAGAGAACACACACACACACACACACACACACACACACACACACACACACACACACACACACACACACACACACACACACACACACACACACGAATGCAAGTATGAAATGTCTGTCTGTCTGTCTATATGTATGTATGTATGTATGTATGTATGTATGTATGTACCAAGCAGGCAGGCAAGCACGTAACCCTATATGAGATTAGGAAGGTAAGTAGGAGAGGAGACGAGGAGCGAGAGGGGGAAAGTTATGGCTTGGAGAGGGGCGGTGCTGAGGACACGAGATTTTAGGCAAGATAAGAAGACTGCCGGGGAAAAGAAACAGGAGGAGGAGGAAGAGGAGGAGGAGGAGGGCGCTGGTGGGATAAAAAGGAAGTAGTGACAAAAGGGAGGTAGGTATGTTGGGGTGCGGACTGACAAAGGAAAGTGTGAAAGTGTGTAGTGACGGTGATAAGGAGAAGTGCTGACAAAGTACTGCTGACAAGGAAGTGCTGACAGAGGAAGGAAGTGAAGAGACGAATGGAGTGCTGAATGGAGGGATGTTGAGTGATTGGGAGAAAGGGAAAGTGCTTACAGGAGTGCTGACGGAAGATGGGATGTTGAGGTGATGGGAAGAAAGGCGTGCTGACAGGGGAGTGCTGAGGGAGGAATGCTAACAAAGGAAGGAATGATGGCGTGCTGACAGAGGAGGTATGTTAAGAATGCTGACAGAGGAAGGGGAGTGCTGGCCGGATAGTGCTGAAAAAGGAGTGCTGACAGAGGAAGGTGTATATTGGGGTGACAGGAAGAGGAAAGGAATTGCTGAGAGGGATGCTGACATTTGAGTGCTATCAGAGAAGTGCTGACAAGGTAGTGCTGACATAGGAGCGCTGACAGAGGGAGTGCTGATAGGGTAGTGCAGACAGAGGGTTGTACAGGGCAGGTGTAGAGAAGGGAAGGGAAGGGAAGGGAAGGGAAGGGAAGGGATGCAGGCAGTGTAGCTTGTCCCCGAAAGTGGCAGGTCAGACAGGACACGCCCCGCCACATTCCCTTGACTCGGCCGGCCACCACGCACACACCCTACACGAGCCCCTGGTGGTTGAGGGGGAGGGGGGGGTGATGATGATGGGGGGGGGTGATGGTGGTGGTGGTGATCGTCAAGACTAAGAAAAGATAAAGAATAAGAACAAAGACAAAAACAACAGGAACAGTACAAGGGTGACACGGTAAGTGGACGATAATGTGTGTGTGTGTGTGTGTGTGTGTGTGTGTGTGTGTGTGTGTGTGTACTGTTTACTAAACAGGAAAACACACACACACACACACACACACACACACATAGAAACACGCGTGAGTATGCAAAAGCGAAAGGCCAATCAATATGAGGGAGGGAGGAGGAGGAGGAGGAAAATTAAGACTTGCCCCCTTCCTCCTCCTCCTCCTCCTTCTCTGCTTCCTCCTAATCTTCCTCCTCCTCCTACTCCTCCTCCTCCTCCTCCTCAGCCCCAGCGTTCATCGGCCCTTCAAATTAACCAGTCCGCCTTTCAGCATCGCCTCGTCCCATTCACGTCCTTCCAGTGATCCGCGTGAGGCATTAGCCAGGTCACGGCGGCGCCCTCACACGGCTTACTCTCACTTGCCTCTCAAAGCGCTCACCACCTCGACCATCAAACCATGAGACCATAATCCTTTTTTTGTCCCTTTTTTTTAATTAGGGATGATTTCTGGATAGGTTTTCCTTTTCTTAATTTCCTCTTTTTTTTTCAATTCTCTCTCTCTCTCTCTCTCTCTCTCTGCAGTAGTGGTTGTGGTAGTAGTAGTAGTAGTAGTAGTAGTAGTAGTAGTAGTAGTAGTAGTAGTAGTAGTAGTAGGAGGAGGAGGAGGAGGAGGAGGAGGAATACATAGGAATACAAAGGAAGAACAGACACCAGAAGACCTGCCGGTCTATGGCGAGGGTGTCTGTTCACTACCGCTACTACTAGTGATCTACGTGTGGTAGGACAGGATAGAATAGATGAAGGCTCCTCCCCACCCACCTCTCCCTCCGGCATCGTGCCGGCAGGAAATAGTTAGGAGAGAACACCATGTACCTTTAAGGAAGAAAGGGACATGGAAATTTTACAGTGAAGAGAGGAATAAGAGGAAATTACTACCCTTAACTTACGCTACTGGTGACCTAAACTGTGGGGGAAACTAATGTCTTCAGGTTGTACTCGTGCTGCAGGCTGCCTGGGACAAACGAAAGAGGGTCAGTAACAGTGAATGTAGTTGAATCATAAAAAAAAAAAAAAAACGCTCCAGTATCCTGTTAAGCTTACTGTTCCCACACTTCACTCATCAGATGTAAAACAACATGTCTGCAGGTTGTAGCCGTGCTGCAGTGTGTCTGAAACATATCAGAACATAAGAACACGGGAGACTGCAAGAGGCCGAGTGGCCTACACAAGACAGCTCTAGAATCCCCCCCCCTACTCACGATGGGTGAGGTGTAGTTTCAGGGGTCACAGGTAGAGGCTTGATCCTCGTTTACCGTGGTATAGAGTACGCATCCAGTACCCTGCCACCTTACTGCACCCACACCTCACTGCCACCTCGATCAGATTACTCTGCTACCAGACGCGACAAGAAGTCTGCCCCAACGTTGGCTTGCCCTTTTATGTACTTTACTGTGAACTGCTTATTGAAATCAGGCAGCTGCAAAATGGGTTCTTTGCATAACATGCTTTTATGAAAAAGGGTCAGTAAAATCTTATATCCCTGAAATACTTATCCAATGAAAACTTGAAACTATTAATACTCTGTGCGCTAACTACTGACGGTGGGAGTTTATTCCAGTGATCGACGACTCTATTATTGAAATAACTTCTGCGCGCCATGTGTTACATCGGTTTCCCTTTAACTTCATACCGTTTCTGCGTGTTATTGTGTTGGGGTCTCTCTGAAATAGACTATCTGGGTTAATGTTTTCGAATCTATTAAGGATTTTGAACACTTCAATTAAGTCCCCTCTTACTCTTCGCTTCTTTAAGGAAAACATATCTAAACGGAGGAGGAGGAGGAGAAGAAGTAGTAGTAGTAGTAGTAGTAGTAGTAGTAGTAGTAGTAGTAGTAGTAGTAGTAGTAGTAGTAGTAGTAGTAGGAGTAGGAGGAGGAGGAGGAGGAGGAGGAGGAGGAGGAGGAGGAGGAGGAGGAGGAGGAGGAAATATGTATAACATCAACAACAATATTTATGGAAGCAAAACTAACAACAACAACAACAACAATAACAACAGCAAGAGAAACAAAAACATTAAGCAAAGAATTACCAAGTGAAGCAGAAGCAACAACAACAACAAAACAACAACAACAACAGTAAGAGTTTAAAAAAAATGTATTCGTGGTAACGGTGGCGGCGGCGGCGGAGGGAGAGACATGGAAACATGGAAACATGGAAATGCAGGCAACAGAAAGCCTATTGGCTCATTACGAGGTCGCCCGCTTGGGTGATTTAATCTGCTCGACCGCCACTTGGGGCTTGATGAGCAGATGAAAGCACCTCGATATTGAGGAGCAGATGGAAGCCCCTCGTTATTCAGTTTACTCCTGACGCAGCGAAATGACGGTCGATTCTATATTTGAAGGAGTTGATGGTATTCGCATTTACTACTTCTGAGGGAAGATTGTTCCAGTGGCGGATGACTCGGTTTGAAAAAAAACTCCTTCCAATGTCTGTGTTACATCGACTCGACTGAATGGGTAAACCGTTATTTCTAGTTCTTGAGTTGGTTTGCAGTTCAAAGAATTTGGAGTAATCGACGTTATTGAACTTTTTTAGATACTTGAAGACTTGAATCATATCCCCTCGTAGGCGTCTTTTCTCCAGTGTAAAGAGATTGAGTCGCTTGAGTCGTTCCTCGTACGGTTGAGCCCTGAAGGTTGGAATCATCTTTGTGGCGCGTCGTTGAATCCTTTCCAGTAAAGCAATTTCCTTTCTGTAATTGGGAGACCAGAACTGTACTGCATACTCGAAGTGCGGTCTTACCATGGAATTATACAAGGATAGCATCACGTCTGGTGTTTTACACTCGAAGTTCCTCGCTATGAACCCGAGCATAATGTTGGCCTTGTTGTATGCTTTTTTACAGTGATTCGCGTGTTTCAGGTCACTGCTGATAGTGACTCCAAGATCCTTTTCCTCCTGCATCGCTTGCAGAGGTCTCCCATTCATGATGTATGTGTGGTTACTATTTTGGGACCCAATGTGCATGACTTTGCATTTGTCAACATTAAAAGACATTTGCCATTTTTCCGACCATTCGATAATGTGATTGAGGTCTTTCTGAATGATTTCGAAGTCGGTCTTTGTGAGGGCATCTCCACCCACCTTGGTGTCATCTGCAAATTTCGATATTGTGGATTTCAGTCCTGATTCTAGGTCATTGATATATATGATAAAGAGGATTGGTCCCAGCACTGACCCTTGAGGCACTCCACTAGTGACTGGAAGCCAATCGGAAGGCTGTCCGTTGAGTAGTACTCGTTGTTTTCTGTCGGTGAGCCAATCTCTTATCCACGCGATCAGATTGGCTCCGATGCCCGCCGAGTGCAGTTTCTTAAGGAGTCCCTCGTGCGGTACCTTGTCGAAGGCTTTCTGAAAGTCCAGGTATATAACATCACTGGGGATGTGGGCATCCCAGTTCTTATATATACCTTGGAAGAAGTCTAATAAATTCGTTAGGCAGGAGCGCTTGTTTCTGAAGCCATGCTGGGTGTCGGAGATTATATTATTGTTTTCTAGAAACTTAACAAGTTTATCTCTAATAATCTTTTCGAGTATTTTTCCTGCCACTGATGTCAAACTTATGGCCTGTAGTTTAATGCAACGCTTTTGTCTCCTTTATTGAAAATCGGTGTTACGTTAGCCATCTTCCAGTCTTCCAGGACCTTGTTTAGTTGAACTGACCGGTTGAATATGGTAGTGAGTGGTTGAAGTATTTGTTGTTTAAGCTTTTTTAATAACCGCGGGGACAAACTGTCGGGTCCCGTTGACTTGTTCGTGTCGAGTTTGTCCAAGTACTTTTTTACTTCTTGGTCGCATATTGAGTCAATTTCCAGCGGCGTGATCTCACTCGGCGGGGCAGGGCTCTCGGAATGGTTTCGATGTCCTCGACTGTGAATACGGATGCGAAGTTACTGTTGAGGATTCTGGCCATCTGTTTACTGTCCTGAGTTACAGATCCAGTCTCGTCTGTCAGGGGACCAATATTGATTTTACTTTCTTTTTCGATCTTATGTACGTGAAGAATTTCTTGGAGTTAGTTTTGATTTCGCGCGCTATTTGCTTTTCATAGTTGCGTTTGCTACTCCGAATAAGGCTGCGACAAGCTCTGAGGCTGTTGTGGTACTGTGTGCTGGCTTCGGCCGTAGCATTCTCTTTCATCAAATTATAATTCCTTTTTTTTAGGTTTACTGCCCTTTTTATTTCTCTGGTCATCCACGGTGGATCTACTGCCCCATTTACTCGCCTGGATTTCGTAGGCACTGTAGCCTTCTCTACTTGCAACAGCTTATCTTTGAAGACGTTCCACGCGTTGTCGATTGTATTGTCGGTGATGCCAAGTTGGTCCCAGGTCGTAGGGGGAAGCAGTGCACGGGCTAAGTTGAAATTTCCTTTTTTGTAATCTGGTATCACTGATGGATTATCTACGAGTTTGTGACATATGTTGATATTAAAACGGATTAAGTGGTGATCGCACCCATTAAGTTTCTCACCAACTGTACAGTCGCGAATGAGGTCGGGGTCGCTTACTAATACCAGATCCAGCAGATTTTTTTGTGGTTGTGGTTGAGTTACAACATGAGTGAGGAACGAATCCTCCACCATTTCTAAAAGCCTGTTACCCTCTTGATCTCCAGTCATCAGTCCCCAGTCAATGTTAGGGCAATTAAAGTCCCAAGTTATAATTGCTTCCTTGCTTTGTGTTAGAGAGTGAATCTCTTCGTAGAGGGCAGTGTCATCGGCTGCCTGTTGTTTCGGAGGCCTGTATACGGTTGCAAGTGTTAGTTTCTTGTTATTTGCGGTTATTTCCACATAGACAGAATCGTATTTCTCTGCGTCCTGTTTGTCTATTTTTATGGCAGGGAGTGTACTTTTTACGTAGCAAACTACTCCTCCTCCTTTCTTGTGCTTTCGACTTTTGTGGAAGCTTTCGTACCCAGGGAATGACATTTCGGATTCTAGATGGGTAGAGTTGGCCCAAGTCTCTGTGATGGCTACCACATCTGGTTTCTCTGTTGCAATATACTCCCTAATTTCGTCCATTTTGGGTATTAAACTACGTGCATTTGTATACATGATAGAAATGTGGCCGTGACGAGTTGTACCAGTTCGCTTGTCGGAGGCGTGGTTAGTTACACAGTTTCTTGTGAGTCGCACTGACGCTACGGGTTGGTTGATCAAGGGCTGCCTTTGCCCCGTCCTCGCCCGCCGTTTTTTGAAAGGCTTTTCGAAAAGCTTTTCACTGCCTCGTCCAGAAGCCTCCCGAAACGCGCCGATCCAACCTCATTCAGATGTAGTCCATCGTTCCAAAACAAGTCTGGGCGCTCAAGGAAGTGGTGCCAGGCGTTTGTAAACGCCACGCCTTCGTCGTCACAAATTTCCTTCAGACTAGTATTGATGTTGCTCGCTTTGCTGTTGAAGCCGGCGTAAGCGCTGATTCTGGGTAGAATTCCAGAGACAATGACGTGAGGGGACTTGGTCTTGTAACGCCGAATGACCTGACGGTATTTTGATAGTAGGGCCTGAGTTTGAGTAGACTGAACGTCATTTGTCCCCGCGTGAATCAAATAAACTGTGTCTTCCTTCGCGAGTTCCGTGACAGCATCGACAGCTGAAGTAATGTCTTCCAGTTTGGCTCCCGGAATACAATAACGCCTCCGCGTCTCTGTATTCCTGCCGCAGAATTCCGTTAATTGACCTCTAACCAGCGAGTCCCCTACAAGTCTAACAGATGTTTTCAGCTTGTCTGTGCCCCGAAACTGTGTCTGATCTACGCAGACCACAGCAGGAAGAATGGTCTTATGGCGTCTAATGGATGAGTAGTGAGGAGTGGGAGTGTGGTGGCGACTGGACGTGGAGGCGTTAGGAGGGCTGGTAGAGGAGAGGGACAAGGGGGAGCCAAGGGAAGATGAGGAAGAGGCGGAAGGGGGTGACGGCCGGGGAGTAGCGGAGGAGGATGTTGAGGATGTGGAGGAGGGGGCAGAGGCGGAGGAGGAGGAAGGGGAGGAAGGGGTTGACTGGGGAGGAGTAGAGGAGGAGGATGTTGAGGATGTGGAGGAGGGGGCAGAGGCGTAGGAGGTGGTAGGGGCGGTTGGGGTTGACTGGGGAGGAGTAGAGGAGGAGGATGTTGAGGATGTGGAGGAGGGGGGAGAAGAAATGTATGAGGAGGCGGCAGAGGCGGAGGAGGAGGAAGAGGACGAAGGGGTTGGCTGGGGGAGTAGGAGGAGGATGTTGATGATGTGGAGGAGGGGGCAGAGTTGGAGGAGGAGGAAGGGGCGGAAGAGAAGAGTGAGGAAGAGGAAGGGGAGGAGGAAGAGTAGGTCGTGGTGGTGATGGTGGGATGGGTGGGGGAGGGGGCGGGGGTGATGGCGGTGCTGGTGGTGGAGGGTGAAGAAGGGGGGGGGGTTGGCGGCCTGTGGTGATGTGGTGGAGGAGGGAAGGGAGGAGGCGGGGGAGGGATGAGAAATGGAGGGGGTTGAGGAGGAGGAGGAGGTATGTGATCGGGTCAGAATTCCGGAGTACGAAGAAGACGAAGAAGACGAAGAAGAAGAAGAAGAAGAAGAAGAAGAAGAAGAAGAAGAAGAAGTAGGGAGTTGAGGGTATGACGTCACGATGTCCCAAAGTAAAGAATTGGAGCGTTGTAGATCCTCGTTGGTTGTTTGTAGTGCCTGAATACGTAAGTCTAAGACACAGTACCTACACATCGAGTCGCTGGTTTGGTAGTGAATCGCAGCATATTTCTTTGAACAATTACAGCAATTGAAATAGTTGGACGGCATGATTACTTTTTTATTTCTTTTATTTACTGTTGCAAGACGATATAAAGTGAGCTTTACAGTTAAGATTAATTTTGTATCCGCGTGGGTTTTGGTGAAAACCTGGAGGGAGGTGGTTTTAAATCGGTCGAGTCACGCGGGAGAGTTTGAGGTGTGGCGTCTATGAGGGCCCACACGTGTTTTCCCTGCGGGATTAAAATTCTCTGGGGGATTAAACTTTTCCTCCTTTTCAAAACAGGTGTGCTGGTATACGGGTCAAGCTTTGTACTTCTACGTTAGTGACAGATTTTCTACGTTGGTTAGACACAAGAAGCTCAGTCTTTCACTGGGTGCTGTGTTAGGTCGTGTAGTTGTAATCCTACTAAGGAAAGACAGGAAACACAAAAAAGTCGATATATAACTTAACCACTCGTGGCTATAGCAGGGAAGTCCTCTCACTGTAAGGTAATCCTCGCAACGCTTCAAACACTGCGCAACACTTCAAACACTAGTTAGACGCGTCACAGCACTGAGTTAGACGTTAATTAATTAGGTTGAGTGGTGCTAAATAAGACAAGTAAACAAGCACAGTTAGTCGTTCGATTTCTGAGAAGGCGTACGGGCCTATTTATGTAACGGTTAATTAACAACGTGGATGAACGGATTTCAAAAGTTGTGACGTTAAAATGTAACACACGGAGTCGATTTACACACACGGAGTCGATTTACACACAAAATAACAAGTGTCGTTTCACCAGACGAGGCGAAAAGCAGGGTTAAGGTTTGATGCCGGTAGGGCAGCGAGGTCAACGTCCGTCCCTTTGAGGAGGTCAGGCGAGACTGAGGAGGTCAGAGAGGAGGGCACAGGTGGAGGGGGAGGAGGAAGAGGGGGGACCAGGTGGAAGAGGGGGATGCAGAAGGTGGAAGAGAGGGGAGTAGGTGGAGAGGGGCGCATAAGGGGGAAGAGGGGGGAGCCGGTGGAGGGGGGAGCAGAAGAGGGGAGGAGGGGGGAGTGGGAAGGGAGGAGAGGACGCAGGTGTGTGTGTGTATAGTTATTGTCTTGCTTACCGCGACTCATCCTTTGTTGATTTATGCCACAAGGTGCTGGCCATCAGGTGTTTGAAGATGTTACTTTAGGTTTTGACTCAGAAAATTCATGTATGCTTCCTTACTAATGAGTCTTTCTGTACAAGGTGAGGTCGTTCTTTGTTGATGTATGCCATATGGTGCTGGCTATCATGTGTTTGAAGATAACCTAATTAACCTAACCAAACAAAATCCCAAACAGTTACTATAGGTCTCGGCTCAGAAATTCATATATGCTTCCTTACTAATGAGACTTTCTATACAACAAAGTGAGGTCATCCTTTGTTGATTTATGCCAAATGGTGCTGGCTATCAGGTGTTTGAAGATACCATAAACTTAACCTAACCTAACCTAACAAAACCCCAAACAGTTACTATAGGTCTCGACTCAGAAATTCATACATGCTTCCTTACTAATGAGACTTTCTATACAACAAGGTGAGGTCGTTCTTTGTTGATTTATGTCATATGGTGCTGGCTATCATGTGTCTGAAGATACCCTAAACATAGCCTAACCTAACCTAACAAAACCCCAGATCGTTACTATAGGTCTCGACTCAGAAAATTCATATATGCTTCCTTACTAATGAGACTTTCTATATAACAAAGTGAGGTCATTCTTTGTTGATTTATGCCATATGGTGCTGGATATCATGTGTTTGAAGATAACCTAAACGTAACATAACCAAACAAAACCCCAAACAGTTACTATAGGCCTCGACTCAGAAAATTCATTTATGCTGCCTTTCTAATGAGACTTTCTATACAACAAAGTGAAGTCATTCTTTGTTGATTTATGCCATATGGTGCTGGCTATCATGTGTTTGAAGATAACTTAAACTTAGCCAAACATAACCAAACAAAACCCCAAACAGTTACTATAGGTCTCGACTCAGAAAATTTATATATGCTTCCTTACTAATGAGACTTTCTATACAACAAGGTGAGGTCGTTCTTTGTTGATTTATACCATAAGGTGCTGGCTACCTTGTGTCCTTATTTTTTTTTATAATTTTATCTTATTTTTTTATATAATTTTATCTAATTTATCTCATCTTTTTTTTAACTAATTTATCTTTTTTCTTGTTTTTTTCCTTCGTACCAGATATGTCTGTCTCTTACACGTCAATAACCTCACTCCCGATATTTTTTCCTCTTCCTGCTCCTCCTCCTTTTCCTCCTCCTCCTCCTCTTCGTTCTCTACCCTTCTTGTTTTCCCACTAAGCCGCTTTTCACTCACTCCTTCCCTCCTCCTCCTCTTACCTCTTGTTTGTCATTTTTTCCACACAGCGTTCCCGCTTTTCGCTGCTTTTCCTTTGATCCTCTCGTGTGTCATTCTTATTCCCGTCCCCTTTATCCCTGCGTCCCTTTACCCGCAAAACAGAGGAGGCGAGTAAAAGGCCCGCCGGCGTCTGAGGGAGGAAGGCTGGAAGGGATTTTATGCGTGAGGCACAAAGATCGGTATCGTCAGACGCTTCCATCCCTCACATCAACTATTTCCAAAGGTCGAACAGGAGACCAGTCGGGTTCTAATGATCGATTTTCTAGGTTCATGGTACAGAAGAAGGGTCAAACTACCACCAGGGTCATAAAACTACCCAGGGAAATCCCCAAAACTCATACGAAAGTCTTGTCAAATGTGTGTTTCTTAGGTTCATGGTACTGACGAAGGGTCAAACTACCACCAGGGTCATAAAACTACCCATGGAAATGCCCAAAACTCATAGAAAGTCTTGTCAAATGTGTGTTTCTTAGGTTCATGGTACAGAAGAAGGGTCAAGCTACCACCAGGGTCATAAAACTACCCATGGAAATGCCCAAAACTCCTGCGAAAGACTTGTCAAATGTGTGTGTGCAAGGGGGCAGAAATATTTAATAGGTTTTCATAATTGTTCTTTTCACGTTCACGGTACAGAAGAAGGGTCAAACTACCACCAGGGTCATAAAACTACCTCTGGAAATGCCCACAACTCCTAAGAAAGCCTTGTAATATGTGTGTGCATAGGCACCAAAAGGTTAAAGAATATTATCGCCACTGAGGCACTTTAAATCATCGCTCCTCGGCTGCACGTGTCGGGAAATTGGCAATGATCCGCCTCACCCCTTGGCAAGCTTCGCACTCTTTGCATGCAGTCAACACACGGCAGCCGGCAAGCGTGTTATTCCTGCCCATATTTGTACAGCATAATAGTTCGCGCCTCTCGCATCTCGCGTTGCCAGGCTATTGCTATCAGGGCCCATTGAATTATATTGGAT
The DNA here is from genome assembly GCF_024679095.1 of Eriocheir sinensis. NCBI lineage: Eukaryota > Metazoa > Arthropoda > Malacostraca > Decapoda > Varunidae > Eriocheir > Eriocheir sinensis. The sequence continues at coordinate 1,163,905 of NC_066528.1, read as the reverse complement.
TTCAATGGGCCCTGATTGCTATCAGGAAAATGCCTTCGCGGAGTGACGGATGAGGCTCTCTGAAACGCCATAAGCTGCCCCTGATGTAAGGCCGACGAGCTCTCCTTCACACACACACACACACACACACATCACAACCACTGTCATCCACCAAACACATAACCTGTACTTTATCACACACACACACACACACACACACACGTACAAATACACACACCACCACCACCACCACAACTGTCGCCGGAACTGAACATCGCCACGGCAAGCTATCGTGAGCCTCGCCAGAATTCCCCGCCAGCCCTGGACGACGACGAGGAAGAGGAGGAAGAAGTGTTTATCTTGTCAAAGCATACTATGAGTGCCTGAGCCGACCCGTTCCGCTGATGCTCTAGCTCAGGGTAAATACTGCACGCCGGCACGGGAGGCACGGAATGTCTTAAGGGTCATATTCTTAAAACATTTCGGCGCCTAAGCTGACTGACGCTCGTGTTTGGCATGGCTTTCGTAGGAGTTTTGGGCATTTCCAGGGGAAGTTTATGGCCCTGGTGGTAGTTTGACTCTTCTTTTGTACCGTGAACCTAAAAAAACACTCATGAAGACCCGGCTGCTTTCCTATTTGGCCTTTGGAAAGAGTTGATGTGAGAGGCGAAAGCATCTGCCAATACCGACCTATATATCTGATTCTAGACTTTCTTTCATTAACGTTAACAGCGAAAGTAAGTATTTTGAGAAACCATAACAACATATTTTTTGCTTTGAATTAAACGTTAAATATTTGAGTCTCTGTTTTCCTTTCGCATTAACGTTAACACTAAAAGTAACCAGTTTGAGGAACAGAATAATATACTGTACGATGCCGCTTGGAATTATACATTAAACACCTGATTCAAAAAATTATCTCATTAACGTTACCACTAAAACTATTTTGAGAAGCAAGAACAACACATTTTCGACGCCGCTTGGAATTATACATTACACATCTGATTATAAACTTTCCCTCATTAACGTTAACGCTAAAACTAACTATTTTGAGAAGCCAGAACAACACATTTTTGACGCAGCGTGAAATTAAACATTACATACCCGAGTCTAAAATTTCTTTCTGCACATCATAATACGAGCTTCCGCTCCTCGAGTCAGGCGGAGGAGGATCCATGCATACTTCATCCACGCAGAGGCAAGACAAAATGAAGTTCCGGAAAAGTCTCTGCTCGTGAATGTTATTAATCATAGGACTGCTGTTGTCTGGGCGCCCGAGGGAACACACGAGCGCGGCGCTTCACGGGAGATCACAGCACTGACGACCATGAGCTAACGTCACAGCCCAATACAGTGTCTATATAATCCTATACAGTTTATAATGGTCAGGTTTTCGATGCTCACTCTAAAAATAATAGTCAGAACCCGTAGTGATGTTTAAGGTCCGTATTCTCAAACGCTTTCGGCTCACACAACAAATATTTCAGTAATTCCAAAGGCCATAAAGGAGATTGGTCGGGTTCTCATGAGTGTTTATTATTTATATTCATGGTGCATGAGCCTTGTCAAACTGTCACTAGGCTCATAAAACTACCCAGCGAAGTACTCATGCAAAGCGCGTTACTCCTGCAAAACATTCCTATATAGTTTCCCTTGAATTATTTTACTTATTTATAGACACAAAATATTATACAAGGAATTTTTAAAGTCTTTGGCATAAGACATAAAAGAACACACCGTGGTTACGAAGACAGGCAGAAAACACTCTAAGACACACAGGAACACAACTCAAGACATCACTCGTCCACACAAAAACAAGTGCAAGTAACCAAATAGGCGACACACACCGATGTTAAACTCCTTCTCCTCCTTCTCCTCCTCCTCCTCCTCCTCTTCCTCCTCCTCCTCCTGATGCCCAAACATTTGCAAGTCGTTTCCATAATGGTCTCCTTGCCTCATAGACGACCCTCCCGCGCCACGCCCTCCACGGCCACCACGACCTTCAAACGACCAACTGAAGACCGGACGACAACAATAAAATCCCAGCTGTCCGTCAAATAGCGCCATTGTCACTTTGTTGATGGCGTATTGAGGGCCATAACACACACAGAGAGATTGAGAGATAGAGAGATAGATAGAAAAGCTAGAGATGTATGAAATGAAAGATGAAAATAAAAAAAGAGATGGAAAATGAATGATAAAAATATAAGGAAAAGAAATAACAATGATATGAATGAGATGAAAAATAAAAGTGAATGATATGAAAGTGAAATGAAAAATGAAAAAAAAAGGAAAATGACTGATGAAAAATGAAAGTCGAAGAGAAAGAAATCACACACACACACACACACACACACACACACACACACACACACACACACACACACACACACACACACACACACACACAGAGGAACCTTATGAAACCCACCTATATACACTCGCTTTGTTTACGATCCAAATATATCATTGCAAAAACAAACCATCCGTGAACTTGTGTGTGTGTGTGTGTGTGTGTGTGTGTGTGTGTGTGTGTGTGTGTGTGTGTGGCTGTCACTCCTGCTTCTCCATCTGTCAGTCACCCAGTCGTGCTTGTCTTGTGATTTTTTTGCCTGTCTGTCTGTCTGTCTGTCTGTCTGTTTGTCTGTCTGTCTGTTTGTCTGTCTGTCTGTCTATCTATCTGCATGTATGTATGCATGTCTATTCGGTTCTGTTCTCTCTGCGTATAAATGTCTGTGTGTCTGTCAAGTTACCTGCCCACCTGTCTGTCTGGCTGTTAATCTGCCTGTCTGGCTGTCTGTTTAGCTATATAAACACCCACCCACCCTTTCTCTCTCTCTCTCTCTCTCTCTCTCTCTCTCTCTCTCTCTCTCTCTCTCTCTCTCTCTCTCTCTCTCTCTCATCACCAACCAAGCTCTCTCTGTCTCAACGCAGTAAGTAGGAGAAATATATGACGGCGACCCTTCTTGTAAACACGGAAACGAATAACATTAATAATCTCCGGAGTAAAAATATATATACGAGTTAATATTTGATAGCGCAGAGGTAGTCGCCTTGTTCTGTTCACACCTGCACAGACACAGACTTTCCGGGACGCTTTAAACTGCAGACAAACAATTTATTTCACTGTGAATGTCCGAGGAATTAAGAGGACAAGAATTATATTAGAATATATGCTGAAGGAGGAGAGTATAAGGGGAAGGCCTCGAGATAAATAGATAGATAGGTAGAGAGAGAGAGAGAGAGAGAGAGAGAGAGAGAGAGAGAGAGAGAGAGAGAGAGAGAGAGAGAGAGAGAGAGAGAGAGAGAGAGAGAGAGATTGATTGATTGATTGATTGATTTATTGGCCTCAAGGTAGTTACATAGATTATTTTACACATTGTCTTTAAAAGCCACTAGTCCATTGAGCCGTAGCTCTCTTATGGACTACATGTTATATATATTTATATATAAGTGAGCATAACAGGTGCGACAAGGTCTCTCAAAAATATATTAAAGATTGCAAAAAAATTAAGTATGGCTAACTCAGAATGCATACTATATACATGTGCACCCCAATACAAAATTAATGAAAATAGGCTTTTGTTCCTGATTAATAGAACAAAGTGATAATACTAATAATAATAATAACAATAACAATAGCAACAAAAATACTACTAACAGTAATAATAGTTTCATAACAATATTACTAATAATAATGATAATAACAATAAAAAAAATAATAATAATAATGACAGACATGATAATAATGAGACATGATAATAATGATAGACATAATAATGATAGACATGATAATAATGATAGACATAATAATGATAGACATGATAATAATGATAGACATGATAATAATGATAGACATGATAATAGTGACAGTAGTAACGCATAATAATAATAATAATAATAATAATAATAATAATAATAATAATAATAATAATAATAATAATAATAATAATAATAAGTGATAATAAAATTATAATAGTGATACTGATCCTGAACATTACTATTACATATTCTAATAGTAGTTGTAGTAGTAGTAGTAGCAGTAGAGAAGGGCGGGAAAGGGGGAAGGAGAAGGATAGGGGGAAAGCATAGCAAGCACTCTTTAACATGCCTTAATGTGAGGTAGTTAAGGCATATATTTCACTGAAAAATATTAAGTATAATTACCATGTAACAATGAAAATAAATTTATTTTAAATGAGACTAAATTATCATTATTTAGAAGGGACTGAGGCAAGTTATTCCAGTTTTTTTATCCCCGTGACAGAACACTCTGCTGGGCGTGTGTGGTCCTGCATAACGGTGGACGCAATTGATGAGTTCTACGGGTCACAGAGCGGGGCATCACAGTAAAGCCAGGGTATACAGGGAAAGAGTGAAGAGCTTTGTGTACAAATAAGTTAGTTTGAAGGTATATAATATCGGGAAGCTTTAACAACCTAAAATCTCTAAAAATACAGTTTGTATGAGCATACCGATCTTTAAAGAACATAACACGTAAGAGTTTTTTTTGTGAAATAATCAGGCTGTCGATGAAGGTGTTATAGGCGCCTCCCCATATGGCACAACAGTATAGAAGCCTAGAAGGTGCGGATATATTAGAGATAAATAAATTTGCCGTAAAGAGTTTTGGTTCAAACAATCTCTTAATCTGTATATTACGCCCGTTAGCAGGGCTGTCTTTGATTTTACCATGTCAATGTGTTGTTTCCATTTTAATTTATTATCGATAGTTATACCTAAAAATTTAAAATCAGTAACTACATTTAATGCAAAATTATTTATTTTTATTGATGTATGAACTGGCTGAGCCGTGAGTGGACTAGAAATCATGAACTTAGTTTTGTTAATATTTAATGTTAATTTATTACTCATGATCCAATTTGATACATTGATAAGCTCAGTATTTAAAGTGTTTGTTATATCTTCAAGATCATGTCCTTGAATGAAAATTGTGGTATCGTCGGCAAATAAAAGGAATTTTAATTTATTGCTGCTATGAATTATGTCATTGATATATATTAAGAAAAGAATCGGGCCAAGAATTGATCCCTGGGGCACACCACATGCGGAATCTGTATATGGCGATGACACATTGTTAAACGATGTACATTGTTTCCTGTGTGCTAAGTAACTTTTGAACCAATTATGCGCATTGCCACGAATTCCATAAACAAACAATTTATCTAGTAGAATGTTATGAGAAATGGTGTCAAAAGCTTTAGTGAGATCACAGAACACAGTTATCTGGAACATTTTTGCATCCAAAGCATTGTAAATATTTTAACATAGATGGTGAAGTGTTAATTCAGTAGAATACTTAGGACGGAAGCCATACTGAACGGAGGTGAGGAGTGAGTGTTTGGACAGGTAATTCATTAGTCTTACTGACATCATTTTTTCAAAAATTTTGCTAAAGCTGGTAAGATGGAAATAGGTCTGTAATTAAGTGGTAATGAAGAGTCTCCCTTCTTAAAGATTGGAACAACACGTGCCATCTGCAGGTGACTTGGAAAAGAGCTCTCTTTAAAAGATGTATTAATTATATAAACTAAAAAGGGAGAAATTAGGTCACAACATTCCTTAATTATTTTAATACTAATGTCATCATGTCCCGGGGAAGAGACTTTTATATTAAGAATGACAGACTTAACTTTTGGTAGTGTAGTGGGTCGTAAGTAGAAAGAAAATGGAACCGATTCGGGGAGATAAGTGGTAAAAGGTGTTTGGGTCTCTGGGATGTTCGTGGCTAACGTGTTGCCAATATTACTGAAATAGTTATTGAAAGCGTTCGCTATATTAAAAGAATCTGTTACGGTATCACCATTGAATAAAAAAGATGAAGGAAGTTTCGCTTGTTTTTTACCGAGTAGACTATTTATAGTAGACCAGGTCTTTTTGGAGTCCCCTGCTGCACTTGACAATTTGTTTTTATAGTAATTTGCTTTGGCAGTTCTTATGGTCGTTGTTAATTTATTTCTATAGGATTTAAAGGCGTTTTCATAAGTAAGGGGCCACTTGGCATACAGTTTTTGAAGTTTGTTACGATGTTTAATTGAATTCTTAATGGCAGAAGTGATATAAGGTTTGCCTATATGCTTTTCTTTAATTGTTAATGTCTCCAACGGGAAGTGCTTATTATACAGGTCAGTAAATTTCGTTATGTACAAGTCAAACAAATAATTTACTCTATAATCACAGGCATTTGAATTCCAGTTAATGTTAATTAAATCAGCTTTAAATGCACTTATGTTTTCATTGGAAAGATTTCTTCTGGTTATAGTATTAACAGTACTAGGTGAGTAGACAGTGTTGTTTAATGAAAATGAACTAACAATAGGGAAATGATCACTAATTGAGTTATACATAATACCACTTGTTAAATAATAATCAAAATTGTTGGTCCAGATGTGATCAATTATTGTTGCCGAGTTTCTAGTTACACGTGTAGGTTTATTTATTGAGGAGAAATAGCAGTAACTGTGAAATAAATTAACCAAGTTTTGAGAACTTTTTTCACCATGATTTAGAATATTAATGTTGAAGTCACCCATGATGTAAACTGGTAATTTAGACCTGGATACAATACTAATAATATCAGTCATAGATGCAAGAAAGTCATCAATATTAGAATTCGGTGGTCTATAGATCATACCAACGATAAACTTGTTAGGTTGTATAGTTTCTAGAAATAATGATTCCAGATGTTGGAGTTGAAGAGAGACATTACAAATTTGGCGGACTTGAAATGTTTTCTTGATATAAATGGCAACACCACCACCGTGCGTATTCTTATTATTAAAATAATTATTATAACCATCAATGGAATAAATTTCACACAATGCATCACTAAGGCGAGTTTCGCAGAAGCCTAACACATCATACACACAGTTACTAGTGTTGATACACTGATCCAAGCAACTTTCCAGGTGAAGAGGAACGCTACTGATGTTGAGGGCAAACAAATTAAGAGAGTCAGGAGAACTAATAATATTGTCACTGAACAAGTAATTGCTGTTAGGTTCACTAATATTATATTGAATGGAGAGATTATCTGAAGCACGGTCACCATCAAGATATAAAAAAGGCTTATAGGTCATTTTATCTAAAACATGTAGTGGAAAATTGTGAAGGACATTGTCATTTAAGAGACTAGCAAGATCAAAATTATTTAAGTTGTGGAAAGGAAATACCTCTTGTTCCATTAACAAAGGATGATATTTACTGGACACGTCAGTAGAACAGAGCTACTGTATAGATACCTGTTGATCTACTTCTTGTGCTTACTTCTGAGGTTTTTCTGGAGTTGAAGTGCGTGTGGCGTCGAGTCCCGTGGAGTCGAAGCCTTCCTGCCCACACCAGACGCCCCAACACCAGCAGGACGCGTTTTGTCAGTGCCAGCACGAGCGCCCTCACGGCCCGCCTCCCCAGTAGCACCAGGAAGCGGAGCCATGTCACCAGCCGGCTGAGCACCAAGGCCCACTGCGGCAAGTGCAGTGAGGTCCACGGCAGCAGCAGCAGGTGAAGATCCACCACCACCACGTCCACCAGCCCCGGACAGCTCACGACTGGTTGTTCGGGCAGGGTTACTACCAAGGGTCAGGTCAGCAGCACCACTAGATGTCGCTCCGCCGACTGAAGCTTCACCCCAGGGTCGATCCCTCTTGTCCTTGATGATGAGTTTGGTGTGCTTGAAGAAGGCTATCTTTCCTTCAGATCTTGCTTGTTTGAAGGCTGGCATTTGACTTTTCTTCACCTCCTGTGAGGCAGGACAGAGATCTTCATTGATGAACACTCCCGAGCCTTTCACTTTTCTTGTATTACGCATCACTGCTTTCCTTGGCGCCAATTAAAACGCGTGAGAGAGAGAGAGAGAGAGAGAGAGAGAGAGAGTCCCGCCGCCACCACCACCTCCAGCAGGGACGAGACACGTACGCAGCGGCACCACCTGTAGTGAAACCAGATTGACGAGACCGTTTCGGCGTTGGCTATCCACTATCTATCTATCCATCTATCTATCCACCAGAAATTGACCTCTCTTTTGGCCACTCTTTACTTTGGTCTATTAAGGGAGCGGTGAGTAGCGGGCTTTTTTTTTTTTCTCTGCACTCTTTTTGTTGCCCTTGAGGCGTCTCCTTTGCTGTAAAAAAAGAAAAAAAAATAGCTAACATATGAGAGGAAGAGACAGGTGTTGGGACAATATGGCAGAGCGGCAGGGAGGACAGGACCCTCGGGAACCAACACTAAAACGACCTCGCCAATCTGGACTCATAGTTAGCAGGGAGACCGATAGAGGCGGCGGTGAACACTACAACCAACACCTTTATGAGAGTCAGGTGATCATAACGTCATACTCAAGAAGCGTTGGGCATCGGTCAATCAAAAGGCAGGTTAGGGAGGTCAAGGTGAAGATGGAGGCATACACTATGGCTGCGCGTGGCCTCGGTGCTCATCTTCGTTTCTATGACTTCTCTGGGTCTTGGTTTGCAGGGGTCAGTTTCACGGCTCATCTTCGCACCGCCGTCCCTTGTGTCTGGTCAGCTTGCCTTCTCCGCCATCCCTCCCGCGTTACCTCACGGCCCAGATTAGCGCGGCCCTCACCTCCACACCCTCCTCGGCCGATCCCTCCCTCCCGCCTAGCCGCAAGGGTGTAAATTTGGGGAGGAGGACGAGAGAGGCAACAGCTATTTTTAGGCACCAGAGTTCCCCGAAATTCGATCTCCTTGTGACTTTGATGCATCTGAGCGGCGCTTGCGACTTGCTCATCCTGAGTTTAGTGGTGATATTGAACTTTCTCTTCGCCGCCCATGCCCATATAACACTTAGAGAAGGAGAAGAGGGGGATGAGGAGGAAGAGGAAGAAGAAGAAGAAGAAGAAGAAGAAGAAGAAATAGAAGAAGAAATTCAAAGGGTAATTTTCTTAAACATTTCGGCGCCCACGCCCACACACATTTGACATGACTTTCTTTATTGGAGTTACGGGCATGTCCATGGGTAGTTTTATGCCCCTGGTGGTGGTATGACGAGGCAAGGCTCCTGCACGCGAAAAATCTCTCTCTCTCTCTCTCTCTCTCTCTCTCTCTCTCTCTCTCTCTCTCTCTCTCTCTCTCTCTCTCTCTCTCTCTCTCTCTCTCTCTCTCTCTCTCTCTCTCTCTCTCTCTCTCTCTCTCTCTCTCTCTCTCTCTCTCTCTCTCTCTCTCTCTCTCTCTCTCTCTCTCTCTCATTCTGTTTTTCTTTTTCTCTTTCTTCATTTATTTTCTCTCTCTCTCTCTCTCTCTCTCTCTCTCTCTCTCTCTCTCTCTCTCTCTCTCTCTCTCTCTCTCTCTCTCTCTCTCTCATTTTTTTCTTTCTTTCTTACTTTCTCTCATTCTTTTCTCTTTCTTTCTCTCATTCTTTTTGTTTCATTCTACCTAGCTCATTCTTTCTTTTCACACACACACACACCCACGCCCACAGAAGTACCCTGAGTAGGAGGAGGTAGTCATCGCTCTATAGGCCGTGATGAAGCAACAAGTGGCTAACTCGTCTTGATGGTGACGAACACAATACTGTAACTCAAGACACCACACTACCTTCATAATGGTGGGTGAGGGAGACGAGGAGGACGAGGAGGAGGACGAGGGAAGGAGAGGAGAGGGGAGAGAGGATAAAGTTAAGGGAAGGTATGAGGTTGGGGTAAGAGGGAGGGTGAGAGGGAGGGTGAAAAGAAGCCACTTGACGCCTCTTGAAGCATTCTGGCGATGGCTTGAGTGTGGGACGATTCTTAGAACACAATATACTGCCATTGAGACCTGTTACCTTCCTTCACACACGTTGCACTTTGCCTGAAATTTTCTTATGGTGATGTGCTTTTATGAGATTTTAGTTTGTATATACTCACGTCTCTCTGTCTGCCTTCCTTCTTATCGTCTCCAGCAAAATAACGCAATCTACTACCACTGAGACGTGTTCCCTTCTCTCCCACATGTTGCACACTGCCTGGACTTTGCTTGGCTAGATGTGCTGTACACTCTGCCTGTCCTTTGCTTGACGTACTGTGCCTTCACGATAATCTAGTTTGTCTATGTCCCGCATCTCCTACGTAACCTTCCCAGCCTGCACCACAGTCTTTGCCTGTATACTCTGCACAATCTACTGACACTTCTCACACGTTATATTCAGTTTATACTTTGCTTGGTGTGACGTGTCAATAATGTGCTTCTCGTTCTGTCCTTCTCTTTCTTCTTCTCCTCCTTCTCCTTCTCCTCCTCTAGCGACAGTTTATATTACGATCTAAACTCTTTGCTATCTTTCTCCTTCTTTCCTTCTGCTCTTTCTGATCTGTCCTCTCCCTCCTCTTCTTACGCCACCTGCTGTTTTCTATTTTCCTTCCTTCCTTCCTTTCTCCGTAATGGGCTTTCCGTTCTGTCCTCCTCCTCTAGCGACAGTTTATATTACGATCTCAATTATTTTCTATCTTTTTCCTTCTTTCCATCCTGTTCTGCCCTCTTCCTCCTCCTCTTCCTCTTCCTCCTCAGTTTACGATCTCCTCTCTTCTCTACCTTCCCGTCCCTTCCCATGCCTCGCCTTACGTTGTTATTTTCCTCTCGCGACACTTCACTTTACGATCCCCACACCTTCCTCCTCCTCTTCTTCTTTTTCTTTTCCATCCTCGCTTCACACCGCCACCACCAGCATCATCACCGAATAGGAAGGAGACAAACTGTTACCCTTTTACAACCTCTCCCAGTGTTCCTACTTTGCTTGCTTTTGCCGTCCTGTCCTTTCCCTTTACGAGACAGTTCACATCAGCGTTATCCTCCTCCCTTCTTTCCTTCACCACTAGGACAATATGAAACCAGCATCATCCTCGTGGCACTTTCAGCCCTTCCACGACCACTACCGCTGACACCCTATTTACACCACCTTTACTTTCTATCTTCCTTTCTTCCCTCCTTCCTTTGCGACAAAAGACACCGGTTCCATTCCCCCCTCCACGACCACTACCGCTGACAGCTTCCATCTCCACAATTGGCATTTCCTGCCGCCGCCTTGCATGTACCGCCGACCCCCAACACAACACCGCCACTCAGGTAATGTCACAACCTCACCTCACCACGCACCATTCATCCTTCCCACCACCACCACCGCCGCCGCCATCCGCATCCCTTCCCCTCTCAAACACAACGACCACATCCTCCTCCTCACCTCCTCCTCCTTCATCTTCAGTATGTGCGGGCTAAGAATATCGGTTTCGGATTTCAACAATAACGAAGAAAGCATCCCTCCCTTACCTTCCCTTCTTCCTCTCCCGCCTCCCTCTCGTCTAGAAAATCAACAACCAGCTCAGACACAACAAGACGCAACGCTCTCACGGAAACTAATCTAAATCGGTCCCAGATAAAATTAAGGACCAGGAGTTGTCTCAGTACTTAAAATCATCCCTCCCTTCCCTTCTCCCTTCCTTCCCCTTACCAAATACATCGTTTAGAAACACAACAGCCACCTCAGACACCACAAGACGCAACGCTCTCACGGAAACTAATTTATATCGGTCCCACATAAAACTAAAATAAGGAGGGTTTTTTTTTTTTTAAATACTTGAGAACTATCCCTCCCTTACCCTTCTCCCTCCCTTCCTCTCACCACTACATCATCTAGAGAAAAACAAGCCACCTCAGACACCACAAGACGGTACACGCTCTTAAGGAAACTAATTTAAATCGGTCCCAAGGGCATCCATCATCCTTAAAAGATTTAAGGCAAAGCAAAGGTGGAAGACGACTCACTGTTCCTTCCCATATAAAAAACATAGATAAAAGAACATGAAATCAAATGACTCTTGTGCTTTAAATAGACGATAATACCGAAATAAGGAAAGCCAAGAACATCAAAACCCCTCCTTAGAAGATCGACAAGTAAATCAAAGGTGGAAGGCGCCTCACTCAGTGCTCCTTTGAGATAAAAATATGGATAAAATAACATGAAAGCAAATGACTCTTGTGCTCTAAATAAACGATAATACCGAAATAAGGAAAGCCAGGAATATCAACAGCCATCCTTAGAAGACTTACAGGTAAATCAAAGGTGGAAGGCGACTCAGTGTTCCTTTCAGATAAAAATATAGATAAAATAGCATGAAATCAAATGACTCTTGTGCTCTAAATAAACGATAATGTGGAAATAAGGAAAGCGGGGAATATCAACAGCCCTCCTTAGAAGACTTACAGGTAAATCAAAGGAGGAAGGCGATTCAGTGTTCCTTTCCAGATAAATATATGGATAAAATAACATGAAATCAAATGACTCTTGTGCTTTGAATAAACGACAATGTGGAAATAAGGAGAGGCACTAACATCAACAGCCCTCCTTAGAAGCCTGACACGTAAGGCAAAGGTGAAAGGCGACTCACTCAGTGCTCCTTTCAGATAAAAATATAGATAAAATAGCATGAAATCAAATGACTCTTGTGCTCTAAATAAACGATAATACCGAAATAAAGAAAGCCAATAACATCAACAGCCATCCTTAGAAGCCTGACATGTAAAGCAAAGGCGAAAGGCGAATCACTCAGTGCTCCTTTGAGATAAGAATATTGATAAAAGAACACGTAACCAAAGACTCCAGCTCTTCAGAAGGCGGCTAATGAGGCGGGACACGGAAATAAGAGTAGAGCGGGATAGAGAGAATACATAAAGCAAATAAAACAAGGCGGAAGAGAAAGAGCAGGTAATGAGAAACGTTTAATGACTGACTGCCGAAGAGAAAGGGGAATAAAATTGAACAGAAATGAGAGAAGGTGACAGGGAAAGGAGGGTTGTTATTTAAGAGCCATCAGTTAAAAAGAAAGTGTCTGTGAGTGTGAATTATACACCTCATTAGCTGATAACTTACTGGATGACCTGCTCGAGACTTACGCATACTAATAATATATGAAGCATTATTAAAGCCGATGAATCTAAGGACCGTATTCTCAGAGGCTTTCAGGTCTCGTAACTACTATTTCTAAAGGCCACGAAGGAGATTAGTCAAGTTCTCATGAGTGATTTTTTACATTCATGGTGCAGAAGCCTTGTCAAACTATCACTAGGCTCAAACAACTGGAAATACTAACACAACCTCTACGAAAGTCTAAACAACTATTTTCAAAGGCAACAAAGGACATTAGTCGGGTTGTCGTGAGTGTTTCTTTACATTCGTGGTGCAGAAGACTTCTCAAACCATCACTAGGCTCATAAAACTACACATGGGAATATTAACACAACCTCTACCTATGCGATATCTAATGTGGGAGTGTGAGCCCCGAAGTGTTTAAGAATATAGATCATAACCTTAAAGAAAGACAAGAGTGACATGAATTGAAACTTTTCCTTAGTTACTGTTCCTCTTACTACTCCTATTCCTCCCCTTTTTCTTACTTCTATCTATCTATCCTATCTCTCAATATATCTATCCATCTATCAATCAATCTGTCTATCAATTAATCTATCGATCTATCAATCTATCTATTTATATATCTATTTGTTATATTAATAGAAGTAGTACTAGTAGGAGTGGTGGTGGTAGTAGTGGTAGAAGTAGTACTAGCAATAGTAGTAGTAGTAGTAGTAGTAGTAGTAGTAGAAAAAGTGGATGAAGGACAAGTTAATAATATAATATGAACAATAAGTCCATCCTTCCATCTTACCTTCCTTCCTTCCTTCCTTCCTTCCTTCCTTCCTTCCTTCCTTCCTTCCTTCCTTCTGCACACACACACACGTCAACTCACCTGTAAGAAGAAAAGAAACAAAATTACAAAAACAAGTTCAAAATTAATAATAAAATACATAAAGTACCAATAATTTCCGAGATATATTTCGCAAGCATTATATCATTGTTTCGTTGCCTCGCCATTCCTACTGATCTCGTTATAAGTTTGCAATTTCCTTCACCACGTGTTACAATTACAGCAGTCTTGGTGCCTCGCTACCCTCGCCACGCTCGCCTGTACCACCGAGGAACAAAGTGGTACACGGTCACACGGTCTTGGTCTTGGTGCCTCGCTACCCTCGCCACGCTCGCCTGTACCACCGAGGAACAAAGTGGTACACGGTCACACGGTCTTGGTCTTGGTGCCTCGCTACCCTCGCCACGCTCGCCTGTACCACCGAGGAACAAAGTGGTACACGGTCACACGGTCTCTCTCTTACCATTTGCCGCAGTAGAGACGAGTCCCCTTAACTCCAACAGGTGTTCCCCATTCTCCACATGTTACAGCCACAGCAAGTTCGCAACCATCACATCTACCACTACCTCCCTACCCTCGCCATCAAGATACAGAGAGGTACACAGTCTATCTGTAACCATTTGCGGTAGTAGAGACCCTTAACTCCAACAGGTGTTTCCCATTCTCCATGTATTACAGCCACCGCAAGTCAGCAACCCTCACAACCACCACTATCTCGCTACCCTCGCCATCAAGATACAGAGAGGTATTCGGTCTATCTGTAACTATTTGCCGCAGCAGAGACGAGTCCCCTTAACTCCAACAGGTGTTTCCCATTCTCCATGTATTACAGCCACCGCAAGTCAGCAACCCTCACAGCCACCACTATCTCGCTACCCTCGCCATCAAGATACAAAGAGGTGCGGTACACAGTCTACCTGTAACCATTTGCCGCAATAGAGACGAGTCGACTCATAACAGGTGTTCCCCTTACTCCACGTATTACAGCCACCGCAAGCTAGCAACTCTAATAGCCTCCACTGCCTCCCTACCCACGTGGCCAAGATACAGAGAGGTACATGGTTTATCTGTAAACATTTGCCGCAGTATAGACGAGTCCCCTTACTCAACAGGTGTCCCCGCCACCACCATAGCCTCCTCCCTCGTTACCCTCGCCACCAAAATACAGAGAAGTACACGGTCTCCTCTCTGTACCTTGCTCGCCGCCACAGCCTCCCTCGTCACGCTGCCTGTCTGTCTGTCTGGCTCTGACCGACAGCACAAAACGTAAAACAAATATTCGGCCACTCCAATCTACAGAGCAATTTGTAGACACACAGACACTGCACTGTACTTTTACTGTGTGTGTTTCTACGTAAAGGTATTCTCAGGCGCTTTTGGCTCCCACAACAACTCTTTTCCAAGGCCACAAAGGAGTATTTTTTTTCATGTTTATGGTGTATAAGCCTTGTTAAACTATTACTTGGCTCATAAAACTACCCATGTAAATACTGACACAACCTCTACGAAAGCCTTATCAATTGTGGGTGTGTAAGCCTCGAAATGCTGAAGAATATGGACTTAAACATCCATCTAAAAACGTGTGGGTGATTAAATCTGTCAGTCAGCTAATCCCATATTCTTAAGCATTTCAGAGCTTACACACACGATTAATAAGGCTTTTGTAGAGGTTGTGTCAGTATTTCCATGGGCAGTTTTACGAGCTTAGAGAGAGTTTAACAAGGTTTCGACACCATGAACGTAAAAAACACTCATGAGAACCCGACTAACCTCCTTTGTGGCCTTGAGTAATAGTTGTTGTGAGAGTCAAAACCTTCTGAGAAAATACGAACCAATACCTCATCAGCAGACCTTAATAATGCAAAAACAAAACAAAAATATAATAAACGGAGCCCAACGCGTCTCATTTCCATATAAACTTCATTCACACAATCATTAAACGGCGATAATTCCACTCGTATATCCGATTAGTTTAGTGCTGCTCATTCATATTCACGCCTGACAGACCGAGGCAATGTTTATGACGGCGGCGGCGGCGGTGGTGACGGCGGGGGTGGACGGCAGCGGACGAGCCTACACCATACATCTGTACACGCCTATTGTCTTTCCTTCTCCCCCACCTGTACCTCCGCCACTAACCCACTTCCTCTTCTTACTATACCCTTGACTAAAGAAAAGGAGGAGGAGGAGGAGGAGGAGAAGAATAAGGATGAAAGAGGTGGATGACGAAGAAAGAAAGAGAAGGTTAGAGGAACAGAAGGAAGAGAAGGAGGAGGAGAAGGAGAAGGATCAGAGGAAAAAGAAGGAAATAAGGAAGGAGATGGAAGAGGAGGAGTGGGAGAAGAAGGAGAATCAGTGGAATAAGGATGAAAGAGGTGGATGACGAAGGAAGAAAAAGGTTAGAGGAAGAGAAGGAAGAGATGGAGGAGAAGAGAAGGAGGAGGAGGAGAAGGATTAGAGGAAAAAGAAGGAAATAAGGAAGGAGATGGAAGAGGAGGAGTGGGAGAAGAAGGAGCATCAGAGGAATAAGGATAAAGGAGGTAGAAGAAAAGAGAGAGAAGGTTAGAGGAAGAGAAGGAAGAGATGGAGGAGAAGAGGAAGAGGAGGAAAAGGGGAAGGATCAGAGGAGGAAGAAGAAGGAAGAGGAGGATCAGTGAAAAAAACGAAGGAGATGGAAGAAGAAAAAAGAAAGTAAAGGAGGAAGAAGAGGAGACAAGAGAAAAATAGGAAAAGGAAAAAGAGTGGGAAGAAGATGGAGGAAGACAAAATTATAAAAGGAGGAGAAGGAGGAGGAATAAAAGGAAGAATTAGCAGCAGAAAGAAAAAAAAATAGTTAGTGCGTGGCGGCGGCGGGCGACGGACAGCTCTCGTGGGAACGGCGGCCCGCACCTCGCTCCTGCCGGCAACGTGACCAACGGACTGCCTGCCGCCGCTACAGGAAGGGACGATGATGACGATGATGATGATGATGATGATGATGATGATGATGATGAGTGCTTTCCTGCTGCATCCTCATCGTCCTCCTCCTGTCCTGTGCTTTTGTGTTGTGTTGTGTTGTGTTGTGTTGTGTTGTGTTGTGTTGTGTTGTGTTGTGTTGTGTTGTGTTGTGTTGTGTTGTGTGGTGTGGTGTGGTGTGTTGTTGTCTTGTGTGGTGTTGTGTTGTGTTGTGTTGTGTTGTGTTGTGTAGTGTAGTGTAGTGTGGTGTGGTGTGGTGTGGTGTGGTGTGGTGTGGTGTTGCTGTGTTGTGTTGTGTTTCCATATGGGACACCACCACCACCACCATTTCCACCACCAAGATAGTCAAAACATTTTAGTCTTTTTATTTCTATTTTGCGGCGAATATTACCAACACGACAAAAATACTGCCGTTGGTAAAAGTCCATACCGTCGAATCTTCTTATTTATTTTTTGTTGTGTGGGGAAAATTACCCCAAAAAATACTGTTGTAGGAAAAATAGTCAATATATTTCAGTTTCTTTTTGTTTGTGGAGAAAATTACCGAAACAAACAAACACTGGTGTTGGTAAAAGTCGATACATTCCAATCTTTTTATATTTGTGTGTGTGGAGAATTACCCCAGAACGAGACCTCGAGGCTCCTGCTACACAACACTGTCAATATAGAAACGTTAACGTACGTGACATTATTATGGAACCAACACCCAACGTTACAAAACATAACATTCTCTCTCTCTCTCTCTCAAGGTACCCATTTATCGACCACACAGCATAACATAATATACCGTAACATAACACAGCATAACATAAAATAGCATAGCATAACACATCATATCATAACATAACATACCAACATACATAACATAGAATAACTTAGCAATACATCATCATAACATACCATAGCATAACATAACATCACATAACATAACACAACACAGCATAACACAACATAAAATAACGTAACCTAACCTAAAATAACGTAGTATAACATTACACAACGAACGCCGCCACCCGACATTATATTTATTTCCAGCAACATTTGACAGCCTATAATTTACCCCTCACAACAGTACCACCACCACCACCTCCATCACCACCACCACCACCACCTCCATCACCACCACCACCACCTCCATTACCTTCCCCTCCATCGCGCCTATACAGTCCGTTCACCCGGCACCATTAATAGGGTCACTACCATTACTTCCACACCATCACCATACACCATCCACATTACAACTACTTCCATCACCATCATCACCACTATCACCACCATCACCTCCATCACGCCCATAGAGTCCGTTCACCCACCCCATCATCACCATCACTTCCACACCATCACCACCATCACCACCACCACCACCACAGCACCACCACTATCTCCATCACACTTGCTCGGTCGACCTCTTATCAACGGGGCAAATCAAACCTCTTGCCTCTTTTGTTATTTTTTCTGCGGGCATTTTATCGTTTTTTTCGCTCTTTGGATTCTCTTCACCGTAATAACAAGGGGCACAAGATAAAGGTTGTACTGTTGGCGATACTGAAAGGCAAGTTTGGGAGCACATGGTGTAGCTGCGCGTGGGGGCGGTGCTCATCTCCGTCACGTTGGCCCTTTAAGCCCGTGGTGGGAGAGAACCCGATGACACAACACAGGGGCAGTATGACATCCGGGTTACAACAGTTCTCTCTCTCTCTCTCTCTCTCTCTCTCTCTCTCTCTCTCTCTCTCTCTCTCGCTCTCCAGGTACCCATTTATCGACCAGCCCGAAAGTAAGGATGAACAGCTGGATGGACTGCACGCCGACTGCCCAGGACGAGGGATTCAAACCCTGGCCCGCAGATTCGTAGTTGGGGACGGGAACCACTTTTTTATTTACAGTAAAGAAAACAGCTAAAGGGCAAAAAAAAGAGAAACAGTAGTGAACAAAAAGCACGCAAATCACTGTTCCTATAAAAAGATAGAAGAGTTGAGAGGAGTGGCCAAAAGAGAGGCCAATTTCGGGAGGAGAGGTGTCCCGATACTCTCCTCATGAAAGAGTTCAAGTCGTAGGCAGGAGGAAACGCACCAGGGAGGCGGTAATACTGCCACACCGCAAAGGAAAAACAATCCTGATGACAAAGAGCGGATGTATAGCGCGGTGATGTGACTGGCTGACGGTGATGAAGCTAATGAGGCGATTATCGATGACCCGGGCGACGGATAAACATAAAAAACGAGGATAATGAAAAAAAAGATACTTCATGTTCTGTACTGAAAAAAAGAGCAGCGCAAAAATAGTAGCAACTCACCATCAGGGAAATGTGTATGCACGGGCGCTCTTCATGTCCTGTAAGTACATTTGTGGAGATAGAGGCGCCGGGTGTGTGATAGTGTTGTGGAGATAATAGAGTTGGAAATAGAACAGAGACAGCGAGATAAACGGTGCGTGAGAGAGAGAGAGAGAGAGAGAGAGAGAGAGAGAGAGAGAGAGAGAGAGAGAGAGAGAGAGAGAGAGAGAGAGAGAGAGAGAGAGAGAGAGAATATGCGAGGCAGGCAATGATGGAAAGCTAGAATAAGAGTAATAATACGAATACGAGAAGGAGGAGGAGGAGGAGGACGAGGACGAGGAGGAGGAGGAGGACGAGGAGGAGGAGGAGGAGGAGGAGGAGGAAAAGCATTGAATATATCCTCCCATTTTTCTCTCTGTGTGAGGGTATGAAGGTGGTGGTGGTGGTGGTGGTGGTAGAACTCAGAGATGGTGGTGATGCTGGTAGTGGTAATGATGGTGGTGTTGGTGATGATGGTGTTGGTGATGGTTGTGTTGGTTAGGTAATGCTGGTGGTGGTAGTGGTGGTGGTGGTGGTGGTGGTAGAACTCAGAGATGGTGGTGATGCTGGTAGTGGTAATGATGGTGGTGTTGGTGATGATGGTGTTGGTGATGGTTGTGTTGGTTAGGTAATACTGGTGGTGGTAGTGGTGGTGGTGGTGGTGGTGGTAGAACTCAGAGATGGTGGTGATGCTGGTAGTGGTAATGTTGGTGTTGTTGGTGATGATGTTGTTGTTGTTGGTTGTGTTGTTTAGGTGATGCTGGTGGTGGTGGTGGTGGTGGTGGTGGTAGAACTCAGAGATGGTGGTGATGCTGGTAGTGGTAATGATGGTGGTGTTGGTGATGATGGTGTTGGTGATGGTTGTGTTGGTTAGGTAATGCTGGTGGTGGTAGTGGTGGTGATGGTGGTGGTGGCAGAACTCAGAGATGGTGGTGATGCTGGTCGTGGTAGTGGTGGTGATGTTGGTGACGGTGGTGTTGGTCAGGTAATACTGGTGGTGGTGGTGACGGCCCCTGGTGGTGGTGGTGACGGTGGTGTTGGTCAGGTAATACTGGTGGTGGTGGTGACGGCGCCTGGTGGTGGTGGTGACGGTGGTCTTGGTCAGGTAATACTGGTGGTGGTGGTGACGGCCCCTGGTCAGTGCCGGATTTACCAAGTGCGGGGCCTGTAGCAGATTGATTTGATGTACAGATAATGACCGGGAAGTAATTGAATATTTTATAGATTTGATCTACATTCTACAACAACAAAAACAAAAACAACAAAAGTCTAATGTAATGTTTTATTTGCAAGGAGAAATATAAAATAAAAACTTCAAACAATGACATTCAAAGGTCTTTTCGACGCATTTTGATCTCTGCAAATTTGGCAATTATTTCAGAGGAGTTCAGTGACTTCAGAACGTCATTTTCAACATTCAGAAGAGTTAAATAGTGTAGCCGCTCTTGCCCCATCGTGTTTCGTAGGTAGTTTTAATCAACTTCATTTTGAAAAATGATCTCTCTCCAGTACAATTAGTTACCATCATACATAGATAAATGCGTAACAAATTGTCAATGTTAGAAACGTGGTATCAATATTGTTTTCTTTCATCAAAGTGAAATAGTTGAGTTCTGGAGAGGAGCAATCAACACCAATGTGCTTTACAAATTCTGAAAACTGAGGTAGTTCATCTTTCAATCCGTCTTCCAAATCATGGGGATATGCTTCTAAAGTCTGTCAGCACTTTCTTGGATCTGCGCAGGTGTTAGGTCATGCAGATTTCAAAAAACTAAACCGTGTGTTCAATTGAGTGTATGCCTTGCGACGTTGCTCCAGCGCAGATAGTAGGCTGTCCATTACTGCAAGAAAAACTTCCACCCGGAATCGGTCTTTAGGTGATTGATTATCTATTGCATCTGGAACTGAACGGCCACTGCCTACATCCTCATCGCGCCTTCGATTTCGAGCAATTCTTCTTGTTCTTGTTGGTCGGTAATCCTGCACTTGAGTCAGGTTCTGCGCCTCTGACTCAAACGTATCGAATTGTTCTCTGAAATTCTGTAGAGATCCTGCCAAAGAGGCACACAATGCTGAAGCAATGTTGAGATCTTGCTGCTTTGCTTGAAGAGAGGCTTGAGTTGCCTGGAAGCGCTCCAGTAAGCTATTCCAAACAACCACTAAGATTCCAGTTTCCAACAACTCCATTTTCTCGAGGAGTCCATTTGCCTGCTGTCGACATTCTGCCTTTTGCTCTTGGTCATTCGCAAGTTTCTCCAGTGCCTCCTTTATAAAAGGAAAACACTATATATATACTATATACTACTGTGTATGAGGCCTCAGCCAGCTTGTGTCACTGTTTACTGAGGGGGGAAAAGCACACAAAGGCAAGAAAGCCCACAACATTTACGTTAAGATTCCCCACAACAGTAAAGCAGAGAGCACAAGCCATACACGTCTATCTAGAGTGGTGGTAAGCGCGTCTCTGCCTGCCAGGCCTCTGCCTAGCTCGCTGCTCCCTCGCGGGTAGCCACATCGTGACATTACTTCACTTTCCTTCTTGCTCTCTCAATACACTCGCTACTAATTAGGTTCTATCATCACACACAGCCAAACACTTCTACACAACCCTCAACACTCTTACACGCACTTCAAATCCCCCAACAACACTACACAGCCACTAAACAGTTCACAAATTATCATACGCAGCATCCCACTTACACTCCCTATCCTCCTCCAACGCTGTCGCCTTTACAACTTCGTCATAAGGACTCACCTCACTAGCTACTCAACAAACACACCCTCCTCATCACCCACTCTCTCATCATCAACTACACACAATCCCACCACTATTCAACTCCCGTAAACAACCTACAATACATACATGAAGGGTGCGAAGGGATGAAGGACCAGGGTCCCTAGTCCCCCACGGCCTCACGACAGCCCGCGACAGCACACACACAAAGAAATATTTTCTTCCACATAACAAGTCCCCAATTGTTACAATTTATTTATTTATTTATTTATTTATTTATTTATTTATTTATTTTTTTTTTTCAACCAAGGGCCCTTGTGAAGGCAGGCCGCCAGCAGCTGCTACATCTGCTACTATGTTAATCCAGCACTGCCCCTGGTGGTGGTGGTGACGGTGGTCTTGGTCAGGTTATACTGGTGGTGGTGGTGACGGCCCTTTGTGGTGGTGGTGGTGACGGTGGTCTTGGTCAGGTTATACTGGTGGTGGTGGTGACGGTGGTCTTGGTCAGGTTATACTGGTGGTGGTGGTGACGGTGGTCTTGGTCAGGTTATACTGGTGGTGGTGGTGAGGGCCCCTGGTGGTGGTGGTGGTGACGGTCCCTGGTGGTGGTGATGGTGACGGCCCCTGGTGGTGGTGGTAGAGACGGCCCCTGGTGGTGGTGGTGACGGTCCCTGGTGGTGGTGGAGACGCTGGGCCCAACACGTGAGAGCGGCAGAGCGTCCTTGAGCGTAACATAATGAGGCGGATGAGGCGGAGAAGGAGCGACAAAAAATTAATATAATGGCAGCAGTTACCCCCGAACGCGGCACGGAGGATTAGGACGGAATTTATAATGATAATAAAGACGGCGTGAAGAAGAATGGCGGGACGGTGAAGAAGGGAGGAGGAGGAGGAAGAGGAGGAGGAGGAGGAAGAGGAGGAGGAGGAGGAGGAAACATGGAAATGCAGGCAACAGAAAGCCTAGTCGCTCATTACGAGGTCGCCCGCTTAGGTGATTTAATCTGCTCGACAGCCACTTGGGGCTTGAGGAGCAGATGAAAGCACCTCGATATTGAGAAGCAGATGAAAGCACCTCGATATTGAGGAGCAGATGAAAGCACCTCGATATTGAGAAGCAGATGAAAGCACCTCGATATTGAGGAGCAGATGAAAGCACCTCGATATTGAGGAGCAGATGAAAGCACCTCGATATTGAGGAGCAGATGAAAGCACCTCGATATTGAGGAGCAGATGAAAGCACCTCGATATTGAGGAGCAGATGAAAGCACCTCGATATTGAGGAGCAGATGAAAGCACCTCGATATTGAGGAGCAGATGAAAGCACCTCGATATTGAGGAGCAGATGAAAGCACCTCGATATTGAGGAGCAGATGAAAGCACCTCGATATTGAGGAGCAGATGAAAGCACCTCGATATTGAGGAGCAGATGAAAGCACCTCGATATTGAGGAGCAGAATAAAGCACCTTGATATTGAGGAGCAGATGAAAGCACTTCGATATTGAGGCTCAGATGAAAGCACCTCGATATTGAGGAGCAGATGAAAGCACCTCGTTATTCAGTTTTCTCCCGACGCAGCGAAATGACGGTCGATTCTATATTTGAATGAGTTGATGGTATTCGCATTTACTACTTCTGAAGGAAGATTGTTCCAGTGGCGGATGACTCGGTTTGAAAAGAAACTCCTTCCAATGTCTGTGTTACACTGACTAGACTCAATGGGTAAGCCGTTATTTCTAGTTCTTGAGTTGGTTTGCAGTTCAAAGACTTTGGAGTAATCGACGTTATTGAACTTTTACAGATACTTGAAGACTTGAATCATATCCCCTCGAAGGCGTCTTTTCTCCAATGTAAAGAGATTGAGTCGCTTGAGTCGTTCCTCGTACGGTTGAACCCTTAAGGCTGGAATCATCTTTCTGGCGCGTCGCTGAATCCTTTCCACTAATCAATGTTCTTTCTGTAATTAGGAGACCAGAACTGTACTGCATACTCGAGGTGCGGTCTTACCATGGAATTATACAAGGATAGCATCACGTCTGGCGTTTTACACTCGAAGTTCCTCGCTATGAACCCGAGCATCGTGTTGGCTTTGATGTATGCTTTTTTACAGTGATTCGCGTGTTTCAGGTCACTGCTGATAGTGACTCCAAGATTATTTTCCTCCTGCATCGCCTGCAGAGGTTTCCCATTCATGATGTATGTGTGGTTACTATTTTGGAACCCAATGTGCATGGCTTTGCATTTGTCAACATTAAAAGACATGCCATTTTTCCGACCATTCCATAACGTGATTGAGGTCTTTCTGAATGATTTCGCAGTCGGTCTTTGTGAGGGCCTTTCCACCCAGGAGGAGGAGGAGGAAGAAGAAGAAGAAGAAAAAGAAGAAGAGGAGGAAGAAGAAGAAGAAGAAGAAGAAGAAGTAAAAGAAGAAGAAGAGGAGGAGGAGGAGGATCAAAGAAAGATGAAAAAGAAGGAGGATTACTAGAAGAAGCATGTGGAAGAAGACGAAAGGAGGAAAGGAAGAGAAGGAAGAAGTTGAAGGAGGAGGTGGAAGAAAATGAATAAGGAAGAGGAAGAGGAGGAAGATGAAAGAGAAGAAGAGGAGAAGGAAGAGGATCAGTGGGAGGAGGAGGCAGATGATGAAGAAAAGAGAAAGGAGGAGGAGGATCTGAGGAAGAAGAAGAAGGAGGTGGAAGAAGACAAAATTATAAGAGGAGGAAGAGAGGGAGGAAGAGGAGAAAGATATGAAGAAAGAGAAGAAGGAAGAAGAAAAAGAAGAGGGAGGAGGAGGAGGAGGAGGAGGAAAAGATAATGGCAATGATAAAAAAAGAACAACAGAAGGAAATGGAGAGAAAAAGAGATGGAAAAAAAAAGATGGAGGAGGAACCTAATGAACGCCAATTAATCTCTCTCTCTCTCTCTCTCTCGCTCTCTCTCTCTCTCTCTCTCTCTCTCTCTCTCTCTCTCTCTCCCTCTCCCTTTCTTGGCCTACCCCCACAACACACACACACACACACACACACACACACACACACACACACACACACGGCTCCTTCGCACGGCCGCACACAAACGTCGAAACAGATCAGGCAGGAGGAGGAGCAGGATCGGGAGCTCTAATCACCCAGACCAGACCAGAGACCCACCAACGAGCCTCTGCCACAGAGCCGAGGAAAAAAACGTGTGATTTATAGGACGCTGGCCGAGTGTGAGCTGCTGAGAGACGGTGCAGCGGCGGGCAGGAGCAAAGGACAACAAACTAAAGGGGCTATTACACTGGGCAAATTTTCCGTGGATCTTCAGTCAAACCTCGATTTCCGCTAGCGTGGTTCTCATTTGTTTCTTGTTATTGCTGCTGATAATGGTGAGTAATACCGTCGTCCTTCGGTGAAATCTACGGTAGCTTTGGAAGATCGTGGAGACGTTTGAAAACCACGGAAATATGAGAACCACGCCAGCGAAAATCGTGGTTTGACTGAAGATCCACGGAAAAGTTGCCCAGTGTAATAGCCCCTTAAGGAACGTGAACTGAGAAAGAGGAGTACAAGCCGACATATGAGTAGCAAATGTAAACGTTTGATATGACTGATGAGAAACGAGGGACTTTGAGTGACTGTGGACGTGAGTGAGCAAAGGGTAAAGGCGGAACAAGGACTTAAAAATAGGGACAGTTACTGATGACTGGACAATGGCTGACGAAGGGACGGAGTGAGGAGGAGGAGGAGGAGGAGGAGGAGGAGGAGGAGGAGAAGGAGGAGAAAGCGGAAGTAATGTCATTTTAAAAAGTGAAGGGGAAAGACGAGGAGACAGAGAGGTGTGTGTGTGTGTGTGTGTGTGTGTGTGTTTCGTAGAGGTTGTGGTGTTAGAATATCCCTGGGCAGTAGTTTTATGAGCCTGGTGATAGTTTGACCAGTCTTCTGCACCATGAACGTGAAAAAACACACACGAGAACCCGACTAACCTCCTTTGTGGCCTTGGGAAATAGATGTTGTGAGAGCCGAATGCGTCTGAGAATATGAACCTACGGAGATATGGTGCATAGTATCTCCATGGGTAGTAGTTTTATGAGCCTGGTGATAGTCTGACAAGGCTTCTGCACCATGAACCCGACTAGCCTCCTTTGTGGCCTTTAGAAACAGCTGCAGTGAGAGCCGGAAGCGTCTGAGAATACGAGTCTTCGTTACCATACAAGAACACGAACAATGACTAACAACTCTACCAACAACACTACAGAGAGTACAACGAACTGTAATAGAAGCGTGTGTGAAAGGGGAAAGTAGGTAAGAGGGTCAGTAGGTGAAAGAGAACAGTAGGCAGACAAAGGAAGACGAGGAGAATAGCGGCAAAGAGAGTGTAGAGAAAGAGATGACAAAGGAGACGAGAAGAATGGCGGCAAGAAAGGTGTGAAGAAGAACAGGTGACAAAGAGAAGGAAGAAGAAAAGGGATGAGACGTGGATAAAGAAACAGGATGGTGACAAAGGAAAAGAGAACAACAGAAGGAAGAAGGAAGGAGCGAATAAGAGGTTAGGTGGTTGTAGAGTGAGAGATTACGAAGAACAGAAGAATGAAAGGAAGATGGAAGTGAAGGAACAGAGGAAGAACAAAGGTAAGAAGAAGTGAAGAAACAGCTGATGATGCGGGAGACGAGGGAAACAGAAGCAAGACGTGTGTAAAGAAACAACAGTTGACAAAGGAAGACGCGGAGAAGTGAAAGAAAACAGGAGCAACAAAAGACACAAAGACAGACGATTGGATTCGATTGGGTTGAGTGATCAGAGAAGCTTGGCGCCGCGGCACCATCTTGAGTCACGAGGCGATAAATTCCTTTTGGGGGAAGATTAAGAGGAACCACAACTACATATGGAAGCAACAATACTTAAAGCACTTACGAGGAATCCAACTCTTCAAATAGATGAGATTAAGACTGGGGATAAAAAAAAGTAACATGTAATTCAGGAGAGGTCAGAACATAGCAATAGTTTTTTTTTTTTTTTTTTTTTACAGCAAAGGATGCGGCTAAAGGGGAACAAAAAGAGTAGGTACGAAAAAAAAAAAAAAGCCCGCTACTCGCCGCTCCCACAAAAGTAAAAAGTAAAGAGTAGCCAAAAGAGGTCAATTTCGGGTGGAGTTAGCAGACAAAAGAATACGAAAATGGATTGCCCTAAAATACAACGCTGTAACGAAGGCCGAAGAGTAGATTAGTGGGAGGAGAACAACGCTAGGGGTAGGAACACTTGATATAAGAACATCTTAGTGGGATGAACACTTAAAATCTGACGTTGTGACCTTAGTAACAATAGGTCGACCCTTCCCCCTTTAAAGAACAACTAGGTCAGTAAGCTTATACGTTTGAATTCCAGCGTTGTAACCAGGGTATAAAATTAAACAGCCCCTTCCCTTCCTAATTCGAGCACGATAATGGTTCGTTTATAGACTTTTAGCACTCAAAACCCAATGCTGTAGCCAGAATAACAATAAACTGATCTCCCCCCCTCATAGTTAAGAAACATACCAACAACAACAAAAATGTCACTATAACCCATCAATTCTCCCTAACAAAAGCATCACAGAGACTAGGACACCAGCACCAACCCAGACCCAGTGGCTTAGACGTCGCAAACTCTAGGACTATAAAAAAGAACGCTTGAGAATACACACACAAAAAAAAAACAGTTGCTAGACAAACCTTCCAATACAAAAACTGACCACCACTATACACCTTCAATTCCCCCTTAACAAAAGCATCACAGAGACCAGGCCACCAACACCATCCCAGACCCAATGGATTAGATGTCGCCACTCCGGCCCAGCAGCGGCGGCGGCGAGGAGGGCCAGACGAGGCGGTGACGGGCGAGATGTGTGACAGGACGACAATGGCCTACAAATTGGTGCCAGGAAGAGGAGGAAGAGGAGGAGGAGGAGGAGGAGGGGAAGAGTGCGCCGCCGGACCAGCAGACGGAGGAATATTGGCTGACAGCGGAACATGTTAGCGGGGAAACAGTGGTAACCCGAGGAGGAGGGGGAAGGGAAGAAGGACGGGACATGATAGGGAACGCTGGCTGACATGAGTGAACATTTGTAACCGGAGAACGTGAGGGAAAGGAAAGAAAGGGACATGTTGATAAGGGAACGCTGGGGGACGGGGGAAGGCTGGGGGACGAAGGCAGCGCTGGGTGACGTAAGGAAGCGGTGGAAGAGGAAAGGAAAAAGACATTGAAGGGAAGGAACGTTGGGTTAAGAGAAAAACGTTGGGGGAAAGGAAGAAAACGTTGGGTGAAAGGTAGAAACGTTGGGTGAAAGGACATCTGAGTGAGGGAATGAAAAGAGGAACGTTAGTCGAAGGGAACGAACGTTGAATAGAGAAGGAACGTTGAGTGAAGGAAAGAAACGTGAAGTGAAAGAAGGGAACGGCGGGTGAAGGCAAAGAGAAAGAAGCATCCCGTTCAAAGCCCGGCCATCGCATCTCCTCGTTACGGGATCCATTCGGCGCAGCATCTTTACATTACGTCGCTATTTACGCCCGGAAATTAATACTGACGCGTTCCCTCTCTCGCCCCGCCGTCACAATTGCCTTCCCTCCTTCCCCTTTTTCCTTCCTCGCTCGTTTTAGTGACAGTATCAGCGAGGGACGTAACTTGCTCTCCTTCACGCCTCCTTCCTCCTCCTTTTCCAGCTGTTTCCGCCACGTTACTCTTCTTACTTAACACTGGGCGGCTACCTAATAGATGAGAGGCTTATTCCTAACCATTTAGGGGCTTACACACCCACTGTAGGCAAGAATATGGTAGAGGTTGTGTCATTATTTACATGGGTAGTTTTATGAACCTAGTGATAGCTTCAATTTAACACTGGGCGGTTACCTAATACATGTGACTCGTATTCTAAAACATTTGTAACCTTAAACACACACACACACACACACACACACACACACACACACACACACATTTGGTAAGGCTTTCGTAGAGGTTGTGTTAGTATTTCCACGAGTAGTTTTACGAGCCAAGTGATAGTTTGACGAGGCTTCTCCACCCATATGCCCAAACACTGCAGGGCTTACACACCTACAGTTGATAAGGCTTTCGTAGAGGTTTTGTTGGTGTTTCAGAGGGTAGTTTAATGAGCCTAGTGTTAGTTTGACAAGGCTTCCACACCATGAATGTGAAGAAACACTCATGGGAACACGTTTAATCTCCTGCGTGGCCTTTGGAAATAGTTGATAGTCTCTTCACTCAGGAGCAGGAGGGCCTTAATACAATGATGAATGCACGTATCACTGGTGCAGTATTTGCTTTTCCAACAATATAATACAAACTATCTCGCCTCTTTACCTCACTGAACTGAGAGCCTGATTGGCACATGTGTTGCAAAGCTGGGCACTAAAAACGCATTGGCATATTTACCGGCGATAGAAATTTAACACACAAAAAGGGGAAAGAATCAGAGCAAAGATTCAACATAAACTGAGCGAAAAAAAACTATTGGAATATCACCGACGATGGAAATTCAACACACACAACAAAGGGAAAGGATAACAGCAAAAAATCAACATAAACTGCCTGAAAACGTATCACAAGATCAGACAGCGATAGAAATTCAACACACACAAAACAAAGGGAAAGAATTGGAGCAAAGATTCAACATAAACTGAGCGAAAAAAAAACTATTGGAATATCACCGACGATGGAAATTCAACACACACAACAAAGGGAAAGGATTACAGCAAAAAATCAACATAAACTGCCTGAAAACGTATTACAAGATCAGACAGCGATAGAAATTCAACACACACAAAACAAAGGGAAAGAATTGGAGCAAAGATTCAACATAAACTCCCTGAAAAACGTGACTGGCTGGGATCTGATAACGGAGCTCCAACGAAGAGCCAGAGACGCAAAACACTGTAAACGATCAATGAAGTCTGATTAAAAACAACAGCGAAAAGAGATGAAGAAAAGAAGGCAAGTCACTCGTTCCTGCAGTCTGATTAAAACCTTGACCTAACACCTGACCGACGTGACAAAGGAGAACTGTGAAATGAACATGCACGTTTTAAATATATATCGTCATAAAAAAGAACGTGTTAAAAATGAATACAGGAATGGAAATATTAAAAGGCACTGCTCATTATTAACGTAACCTACTTAAAATGAATAGTTAAACCAAGGTGAACTGCATAAAGCAAAGACTGACAACTGAAAATGAATGGGTTAAAATATCTAATCATTACAGAGAACTTGTTGAAACTGAATATAGACAAGGGAAATTAAAAGGCAATGCCCATCTCTTTACTCTTTTTATATAGGAGCAGTGATTAGCGGGCTTTTTTTATTTTCCTTTTTTTTTGTTTTTTGTTTTTTGCCCTTGAGCTTCTTCCTTTACTGTAAAAAAAATCTAAAATCGA
This sequence comes from Eriocheir sinensis, assembly GCF_024679095.1. Lineage (NCBI taxonomy): Eukaryota > Metazoa > Arthropoda > Malacostraca > Decapoda > Varunidae > Eriocheir > Eriocheir sinensis. The sequence goes on along the minus strand of NC_066528.1, from coordinate 1,133,818 downwards.
AGAGAATTGTACAAAGGACTGACAACTGAGAATGAACGAGTTAAAATATCTAACCTACCTACTGAACCATTAGCAGGATCTTTTTCATTGTTTTCCTTTTTTTTTTTTTTTTTGGCCCTTGAGCTGCTTCCCTTACTGTAAAAAGGATTGACAACTGATAATCCACACGTTGAAATACCTAACCATGAAAGCGAATCTATTAAAAAATGAATATAGAAAAGGAAATACTACAGCTTACTGCGAATCGTTGAAGTAATCAGCTCTCCTCCTCTTACTGATAGTCTTCTACCTCTTAATTTCCGCCGCCATGTTGCCTTTCTTTCTATCTTCTATCGATATTTTCATGCTGACTGCTCTTCTGAACTTGCTAACTGCATGCCTCCCCCCCTCCCGCGGCCCCGCTGCACGCGACTTTCTACTCATGCTCATCCCTATACTGTCCAAACCCCTTATGCAAGAGTTAACCAGCATCTTCACGCTTTCATCCCTCACACTGGTAAACTCTGGAACAATCTTCCTTCTTCTGTATTTCCTCCTGCCTACGACTTGAACTCTTTCAAGAGAAGCGTACACCTCTCCTCCCGAAATTGACCTCTCTTTCGGCCACCTCTTTGGATTCTTTGTGTGAGCAGCGAGTGGCGTTTTTTTTATATTATTATTGTTTACTTTTTTGTGTGCCCTTGAGCTGTCTCTGTTGTAAAAATAAAAAAAAATAGGATTAAAATCAATAGACAAACCGAAGTGAACTGTTCGAAGGAAAGACTGGAAACTAAAAACGCATGTTATAAATATCTAACCATTAAAGAACTTGTTGAAAATCCATATCGAAAGGAAACACTGCTTAAAATAGATAGACAAACCGAGGAGAAAATAAATTATTGTACTAAGGAAGACTTAATAAATACGTGTAGCTCACAAAATATGTCGCCAATAAAGATAACATATTTACAATGACTAATAAAAGATATATTGAGCAGCCAACACATTCTTTTCTAACTCGCTGAGAGGCTTCACTAATCGACCAATACAAGGAGGAACAAAATAAGACAGACTAGCAACGAAAACGTACTAATATAACCTCTAACCATCCCTGAAAAATTATTAGGGGCAACAAAATGGGAAAATATATAGAGCAACCAACACACATCAATCTTATAACTCTCTCAGAATCTCCTTCACTAAACGCCCAGCCAAAGGAAGAACTAACAGCAACACCTTAACTAATTCAAACCAACGAGAGAAGCAAAATATAGAGAGAGAACAACCAACACACACGAACACATCATTCCCACAACTCCCTCCACGCCTTCACTAAACGCCCACAAAACCGAGAACAAAAGCCCGCAGACCCACGACCCAGCCAGCCTTCCCTCACGACCCTCCCTCACGCAGTTCCCTCACGACGCCGGAGACTCACTAATGATATGGAAGGGAAGGGAAGGGAGGCGGACAGATACTTGACCTAACGGAAACAGGGTATTTATAAGGGGTTGGAAGGTCAGTGGTATAAGAGGGAGATTAATGAATATATTGCAAGGTATTTAGTTTTGATATTAAAGGTAGATAGATAGATAGAGATAGGTAGATAGAGACAGAGAAAGAGAAAAATAAAGAATTAATGAATGAATGAATGAATGAAAAATTAAAAGGAAGATAGATAATGAAAGAAAATGAAAGGAAAGAAAGGAAAGAAAGATAAAAAAAGAGGTGTGTGTGTGTGTGTGTGTGTGTGTGTTTACCAGTATGTATTTTATCAAAGAATTTCTTTTAAAAATTGGGTAAAAGTTTTGACACGCAAGATTTTTCATTTAGTAAAGTGTGTGTGTGTGTGTGTGTGTGTGTGTGTGTGTGTGTGTGTGTGTGTGTGTGTGTGTGTGTGTGTGTGTGTGTGTGTGTGTGTGTGTGTTGCCCGTATGCCTGGTTAGCGGGATCCACTCGCTATAAGCTTAAACTCCTCCTCCTCTTCTTCTTTTTCTTCATCTTCCTCCTCCTCCCCCGCCTGCCGAGCACCGAGGAAAGAAAAAAAAGTTAGGCGCAAGTGTGGCTGGAGTGGACTCCTTGGCACGGCGCTGAAGGCTGCTGCTCACGCTCCTTCCCTGACTCACCCAAACACTGCCGATTAGGAGGAGGAAGCGATGCAGAATAATGCACGAAACTCAGGTACATATTCTCAAACATTTCTTACACTAACTCACTAACGGGGAGCATACACCAGGAGACGCGTCGCTTGACTCATACGCCGATTCCATCCCAGTCTACACGCAACTGCCCTTCCAACCCCGATTTGATAAGGCTTTGGTAAAGATTGTGTTAACATTCCCATGGGTAGTTTTGTGACCCTAGTGATAGTTTGACAAGTCTTCTGCACCGTGAATGTACACAACCCTCATGAGAACCCGACTAATCTTCATTGTGGCTCTGGGAAATAGTTGCTGTGGGAGCCGAAAGCGTCTGACAATTCGGGGCTCAGCGACAGGTGGGTGAATATACTAAGATCAACACCTTTATCAAGAGACGAGGGATAGAAATCTCAGCTGCAGGTGACTGGGTACTGCCACCATTCTCTCTTTTCCTCGCTATGATAAACGCTAATCATCGAAGCGTCAGAAAGAGACACTGGGTATAAGTTAATCGTGATAAACTAATGCATGGCGATAAACGAAATCCAGTCAGCTGTAAGAATACATACTGCCACAACCCTTTCTTCCTCTCGTCACAAAGAGCCATTGGGTATAAGTCCATGGTGATACAATAATGCAGGACAATATACGAGATTCAGTCAGCTGTAAATAGAAGAGAACTGGCACCACCCTCTTGCAAGTGATCTAAGCGTCTCAAAGTGGCATTGGGTATAAGTGAATCAAGATGAATAATGCAGGACAATAATAGAGATTCGGTCAATTGTGAGTGGATGAGTACTATAATTTATACCACCGCCCTCTTCTTAGTGACCGAAGCATATCAAAGGGGCATTGGGTATAAGTGAATCAAAACCTTATAATGCGGGACAGTAAAGGAAATTCAATCAGTAAATGGGTAAGTACTGCCACCACCACCTCCTTACCAGTGATCACAGAGTCTCAAAGGGGCATTGGGTCTAAGCGAATCGTGTGCAATCATCCCTGTAATCTTCCAATGTGGCTTACGGGCCGTCAAGTGAAGCGAGTCCCGCCGCCACCACCACCTCCAGCAGGGACGAGACACGTACGCAGCGGCACCACCTGTAGTGAAACCAGATTGACGAGACCGTTTCGGCGTTGGCTACCCACTATCTATCTATCCATCTATCTATCCACCAGAAATTGACCTCTCTTTTGGCCACTCTTTACTTTGGTCTATTAAGGGAGCGGTGAGTAGCGGGCTTTTTTTTTTTTTCTCTGCACTCTTTTTGTTGCCCTTGAGCCGTCTCCTTTGCTGTAAAAAAAGAAAAAAAAATAGCTAACATATGAGAGGAAGAGACAGGTGTTGGGACAGTGTGGCAGAGCGGCAGGGAGGACAGGACCCGCGGGAACCAACACTAAAACGACCTCGCCAATCTGGACTCATAGTTAGCAGGGAGACCGATAGAGGCGGCGGTGAACACTACTGTACAACCAACACCTTTATGAGAGTCAGGTGATCATAACGTCATACTCAAGAAGCGTTGGGCATCGGTCAATCAAAAGGCAGGTTAGGGAGGTCAAGGTGAAGATGGAGGCATACACTATGGCTGCGCGTGGCCTCGGTGCTCATTTTCGTTGCAATGACTTCTCCGGGTCTTGGTTTGTAGGATCAGTTTCACGGCTCATCTTCGCACCGCCGTCCCTTGTGTCTGGTCAGCTTGCCTTCTCCGCCATCCCTCCCGCGTTACCTCACGGCCCAGATTAGCGCGGCCCTCACCTCCACACCCTCCTCGGCCGCTCCCTCCCTCCCGCCTAGCCGCAAGGGTGTAAATTTGGGGAGGAGGACGAGAGAGGCAACAGCTATTTTTAGGCACCAGAGTTCCCCGAAATTCGATCTCCTTGTGACTTTGATGCATCTGAGCGGCGCCTGCGACTTGCTCATCCTGAGTTTAGTGGTGATATTGAACTTTCTCTTCGCCGCCCATGCCCATATAACACTTGGAGAAGGAGAAGAGGGGGATGAAGAGGAAGAGGAAGAAGAAGAAGAAGAAGAAGAAGAAGAAGAAGAAGAAGAAGAAGAAGAAGAAGAAGAAATAGAAGAAGAAATTCAAAGGGTCACTTTCTTAAACATTTCGGCGCCCACGCCCACACACATTTGACATGACTTTCTTTATTGGAGTTACGGGCATGTCCATGGGTAGTTTTATGCCCCTGGTGGTGGTATGACGAGGCAAGGCTCCTGCTTATTGAGTTACGTGGCATGTCCATCACGCGAAAAATCTCTCTCTCATTCTGTTTTTCTTTTCTTCTTCATTTATTTTCTCTCTCTCTCATTCTTTTTCTTTCTCTCTCTCTCTCTCTCTCTCTCTCATTTTTTTTCTTTCTTTCTTACTTTCTCTCATTCTTTTCTCTTTCTTCCTCTCATTCTTTTTGTTTCATTCTACCTAGCTCATTCTTTCTTTTCACACACACCCACACCCACGCCCACAGAAGTACCCTGAGTAGGAGGAGGTAGTCATCGCTCTATAGGCCGTGATGAAGCAACAAGTGGCTAACTCGTCTTGATGGTGACGAACACAATACTGTAACTCAAGACACCACACTAACTTCATAATGGTGGGTGAGGGAGACGAGGAGGAGGAGAGGGAAGGAGGAGAGGGAAGGAGAGGAGAGAGGATAAAGTTAAGGGAAGGTATGAGGTTGGGGTAAGAGGGAGGGTGAGAGGGAGGGTGAAAAGAAGCCACTTGACGCCTCTTGAAGCATTCTGGTGATGGCTTGAGTGTGGGACGATTCTTAGAACACAATATACTGCCATTGAGACCTGTTACCTCCCTTCACACACGTTGCACTTTGCCTGAAATTTGCTTATGGTGATGTGCTTTTATGAGATTTTAGTTTGTATATACTCATGTCTCTGTCTACCTTCCTTCTTATCGTCTCCAGCAAAATAACGCAATCTACTACCACTGAGACGTGTTCCCTTCTCTCCCACACGTTGCACACTGCCTGGACTTTGCTTGGCGTGATGTGCTTGCAATACTGCCATTGAGACCTGTTCTATTACTTCCCAAGCGGTACACTCTGCCTGTCCTTTGCTTGACGTACTGTGCCTTCACGATACTCTAGTTTGTCTATGTCCCGCCTCTCCTTCATACCCTTCCCACCCTGTACCACAGTATTTGCCTATATACTCTGCACAATCTACTGACACTTCCCACACGTTATATTCAGTCTGTACTTTGCTTGGTGTGACGTGTCAATAATGTGCTTCTCGTTCTGTCCTTCTCCTTCTTCTTCTCCTCCTTCTCCTTCTCCTCCTCCTCTAGCGACAGTTTATATTACGATCTAAGCTAATTTCTATCTTTTCCTTCTTTCCTTCTGTTCTTTCTGTTCTGTCCTCTTCCTCCTCCTCTTCCGCCACCTGCTGTTTTCTATTTTCCTTCCTTCCTTCCTTTCTCCGTAATGGGCTTTTCGTTCTGTCCTCCTCCTCTAGCGACAGTTTATATTACGATCTCAATTATTTTCTATCTTTTTCCTTCTTTCCATCCTGTTCTGCCCTCTTCCTCCTCTTCCTTTTCCTCTTCAGTTTACGATCTCCTCTCTTTTCTACCTTCCCGTCCCTTCCCATGCCTCGCCTTGCGTTGTCAGTTTCCTCTCGCGACACTTCACTTTATGATCCCCACACCTTTCTCCTCCTCTTCTTCCTCCTTCTTCCCATCCTCGCTTCACACCACCACCACCAGCATCATCACCGAATAGGAAGGAGACAAACTGTTACCCTTTACAACCTCTCCCAGTGTTCCTACTTTGCTTGCTTGCCATCATGTGCTTTCCTTTAACGAGATCGATCACATCAGCGTTATTTTCCACCGTCCTCCCTTCTTTCATTCACCACTAGTACAAGACTGAACCAGAATCATCCTCGTGGCACTTTCAGCCCTTCCACGACCACTACCGCTGACACCCTATTTATACCACCTTTATTTTCTATCTTCCTTTCTTCCCTCCTTCCTTTGCGACAAGTGACACCGGCGCCCTCACCCCCTCCACGACCACTACCGCTGACAACTTCCATCTCCACAATTGCCATCTTCTGCCACCGCCTTGCATGCATCGCCGACCCCCAACACAACACCGCCACTCAGGTAATGCCACAACCTCACCTCACCACGCACCATTCATTCTTCCCACCACCACCACCGCCGCCGCCATCCGCATCCCTTCCCCTCTCAAACACAACGACCACATCCTCCTCCTCACCTCCTCCTCCTTCCTCTTCAATATGTGCGGCTAAGAATATCGGTTTCGGATTTCAACAATAACGAAGAAAGCATCCCTCCCTTACCTTCCCTTCTTCCTCTCCCGCCTCCCTCTCGTCTAGAAAATCAACAACCAGCTCAGACACAACAAGACGCAACGCTCTCACGGAAACTAATCTAAATCGGTCCCAGATAAAATTAAGGACCAGGAGTTGTCTCAGTACTTAAAATCATCCCTCCCTTCCCTTCTCCCTTCCTTCCCCTTACCAAATACATCATCTAGAAACACAACAGCCACCTCAGACACCACAAGACGCAACGCTCTCACGGAAACTAATTTATATCGGTCCCACATAAAACTAAAATAAGGAGTTTTTTTTTTTTTTTTAATACTTGAGAACTATCCCTCCCTTACCCTTCTCCATCCCTTCCTCTCACCAATACATCATCTAGAAAAAAAAAAAACAGCCACCGCAGACACCACAAGACGGTACACGCTCTTAAGGAAACTAATCTAAATCGGTCCCAAGGGCATCATCCTTAAAAGATTTACAGGCAACGCAAAGGTGGAAGGCGACTCACTGTTCGTTTCCAGATAAATATATTGATAAAAGAACATGAAATCAAATGACTCTTGTGCTCCAAATAAACGATGTTACCGAAACAGGGAAAGCCAGGAACAGCAACAGCCCTCCTTAGAAGACTTACAGGTAAAGCAAAGGTGGAAGACGACTCACTGTTCCTTCCCAGATAAAAACATAGATAAAAGAACATGAAATCAAATGACTCTTGTGCTTTAAATAAACGATAATACCGAAATAAGGAAAGCCAAGAACATCAAAACCCCTCCTTAGAAGATCGACAAGTAAATCAAAGGTGGAAGGCGCCTCACTCAGTGCTCCTTTGAGATAAAAATATGGATAAAATAACATGAAATCAAATGACTCTTGTGCTCTAAATAAACGATAATACCGAAATAAGGAAAGCCAGGAATATCAACAGCCCTCCTTAGAAGACTTACAGGTAAATCAAAGGTGGAAGGCGACTCAGTGTTCCTTTCCAGATAAATATATGGATAAAATAACATGAAATCAAATGACTCTTGTGCTCTAAATAAACGATAATGTGGAAATAAGGAAAGGCACTAACATCAACAGCCCTCCTTAGAAGCCTGACACGTAAGGCAAAGGCGAAAGGCGACTCACTCAGTGCTCCTTTCAGATAAAAATATGGATAAAATAACATGAAATCAAATGACTCATGTGCTCTAAATAAACGATAATACCGAAATAAAGAAAGCCAATAACATCAGCAGCCATCCTTAGAAGCCTGATAAGTAAATCATAGGCGAAAGGCGAATCACTCAGTGCTCCTTTGAGATAAGAATATTGATAAAAGAACACGTAACCAAAGACTCCAGCTCTTCAGAAGGCTGCTAATGAGGCGGGACACGGAAATAAGAGTAGAGCGGGATAAAGAGAATACATAAAGCAAATAAAACAAGGCGGAAGAAGAAAAGCAGATAATGAGAAACGTTTAATGACTGACTAACAAAGAGAAAGGGGAATAAAATTGAACAGAAATGAGAGAAGGTGACAGGGAAAGGAGGGTTGTTATGTAAGAGCCATCAGTTAAAAAGAAAGTGTCTGTGAGTGTGAATTATACACCGAATTAGCTGATAACTTACTGGATGACCTGCTCGAGACTTACGCATACTAATAATATATGAAGCATTATTAAAGCCGATGAATCTAAGGACCGTATTCTCAGAGGCTTTCAGGTCTCGTAACTACTATTCTTAAAGGCCACAAAGTCGGGTTTTCGTGAGCGTTTCTTTACATTCACGGTGCAGAAGCCTTGTCAAACTATCACTATGCCATTAAAACTATCCATGGAAATACTATCATAACTTCTCCGAAAGCCCTAACTATTTCCCAAGGTTCTCATGAGTGACTTTTTACATTCATGGTGCAGAAGCTTTGCCAAACTATTACTAGGCTCATAAAACTGCCCATGGAAATACTAACACAACCTCTACGAAAGCCTTAACAACTATTTTCAAAGGCCACAAAGGAGATTAGCCAAGTTCTCATGAGTGATTTTTTACATTCATGGTGCAGAAGTCTTGTCAAACTATCACTAGGCTCATACAACTGGAAATACTAACACAACCTCTACGAAAGTCTTAACAACTATTTTCAAAGGCAACAAAGGACATTAGTCGGGTTGTCGTGAGTGTTTCTTTACATTCGTGGTGCAGAAGACTTCTCAAACCATCACTAGGCTCATAAAACTACACATGGGAATATTAACACAACCTCTACCTATGCGATATCTAATGTGGGAGTGTGAGCCCCGAAGTGTTTAAGAATATAGATCATAACCTTAAAGAAAGACAAGACTGACATGAATTGAAACTTTTCCTTAGTTACTGTTCCTCTTACTACTCCTATTCCTCCCCTTTTTCTTACTTCTATCTATCTATCCTATCTCTCAATATATCTATCCATCTATCAATCAATCTGTCTATCAATTAATCTATCAATCTATCAATCTATCTATTTATATATCTATTTGTTATATTAATAGAAGTAGTACTAGTAGAAGTGGTGGTGGTAGTAGTGGTAGAAGTAGTACTAGCAATAGTAGTAGTAGTAGTAGTAGTAGTAGTAGAAAAAGAGGATAAAGGACAAGTTAATAATATAATATGAAGAATAATTCCATCCTTCCATCTTACCTTCCTTCCTTCCTTCCTTCCTTCCTTCCTTCCTTCCTTCCTTCTGCACACACACACACGTCAACTCACCTGTAAGAAGAAAAGAAACAAAATTACAAAAACAAGTTCAAAATTAATAATAAAATACATAAAGTAATAATAATTTCCGAGATATATTTCGCAAGCATTATATCATTGTTTCGTTGCCTCGCCATTCCTACTGATCTTGTTATAAGTTTGCAATGTCCTTCACCACGTGTTACAATTACAGCAGTCTTGGTGCCTCGCTACCCTCGCCACGCTCGCCTGTACCACCGAGGAACAAAGTGGTACACGGTCACACGGTCTTGGTCTTGGTGCCTCGCTACCCTCGCCACGCTCGCCTGTACCACCGAGGAACAAAGAGGTACACGGTCACACGGTCTTGGTCTTGGTCTTGTGCCTCGCCACAGTCGAGACGAGTCCCTGTAACTGAGGAACAAAGAGGTACACGGTCACACATGTCTCCACTTGTTACCCTCGCCACGCCTGCCTGTTCGCAACCAGTCACAGCCACGGTCACTACCCTCGCCACGCTCGCCTGTACCACCGAGGAACAAAGTGGTACATGGTCACACGGTCTCTCTCTTACCATTTGCCAGAGTAGAGGCGAGTCCCCTTAACTCCAACAGGTGTTTCCCATTCTCCACATGTTACAGCCACAGCAAGTTCGCAACATTCACAGCCACCACTATCTCGCTACCCTCGCCAGCAAGATACAAAGAGGTGCGGTACACAGTCTACCTGTAACCATTTGCCGCAGTATAGACGAGTCCCCTTAACTCCAACAGGTGTCCCCCTTTCTCCACGTGTTACAGTCCCCGCCACCACCACCACTACAGCCTCTAACATGTCTACCCTCGCCATCAAAATACAGAGAAGTACACGGTCTCCTCTTTGTACCTTGCTCGCCGCCACAGTCTCCCTCGCCACGCTGCCTGTCTGTCTGTCTGGCTCTGACCGACAGCACAAAACGTAAAACAAATATTCGGACACCCCAATCTACAGAGCAATTTGTAGATGTCACACAGCCACTGCAGTGTACTTTTACTGTGTGTGTTTCTACGTATAGGTATTCTCAGGCGCTTTCGGCTCCCACAACAACTCTTTCCAAAGGCCACAGAAGAGATTAATCGGATTCTCATGAGTGATTTCGCGTTCATGGTGCAGAAGCCTTGACAAACTATCACTAGGCTCATAAAACTACCCATGTAAATACTGACACAACCTCTACGAAAGCCTTATCAATTGTGGGTGTGTAAGCCTCGAAATGCAAAAGAATATGGACTTAAACATTCATCTAAAAACGTGTGGGTGATTAAATATGTCAGTCAAACCTAACCCCATATTCTCAAGCATTTCAGAGCTTACACACACATTTAATAAGGCTTTTGTAGAGGTTGAGTTAGTATTTCCATGGGCAGTTTTACGAGCTTAGAGAGAGATCAACAAGGTTTCGACACCATGAACGTAAAAAACACTCATGAGAACCCGACTAACCTCCTTTGTGGCCTTGATATATAGTTGTTGTGAGAGTCAAAACCTTCTGAGAAAATACGAACCAATACCTCATCAGCAGACCTAAATAATGCAAAAACAAAACAAAAATATAATAAACGGAGCCCACCGCGTCTCATTTCCATATAAATTCAATCCACACAATCATTAAACGGCGATAATTCCACTCGTATATCCGATTAGTTTAGTGCGGCTCATTCATATTCACGCCGGACAGACCGAGGCAATGTTTATGACGGCGGCGGCGGTGCCGGACGAACCTACACCATACATCTGTACACTCCTATTGTCTTTCCTTCTCCCCCACCTGTACCTCCGCCACTAACCCACTTCCTCTTCTTACTATACCCTTGATTACAGAAAAGGAGGAGGAGGAGGAGGAGGAGGAGAAGAATAAGGATGAAAGAGGTGGGTGACGAAGAAAGAAAGAGAAGGTTAGAGGAACAGAAGGAAGAGAAGGAGGAGGAGAAGGAGAAGGATCAGAGGAAAAAGAAGGAAATAAGGAAGGAGATGGAAGAGGAGGAGTGGGAGAAGAAGGAGAATCAGTGGAATAAGGATGAAAGAGGTGGATGACGAAGGAAGAAAAAGGTTAGAGGAAGAGAAGGAAGAGATGGAGGAGAAGAGAAGGAGGAGGAAGGAGGAGAAGAGAAGGATTAGAGGAAAAAGAAGGAAATAAGGAAGGAGATGGAAGAGGAGGAGTGGAAGAAGAAGGAGCATCAGAGGAATAAGGATAAAGGAGGTAGAAGAAAAGAGAGAGAAGGTTAGAGGAAGATAAGGAAGAGTTGGAGGAGAAGAGGAAGAGGAGGAAAAGGAGGAGGATCAGAGGAGGAAGAAGAAGGAGGAGGAGGATCAGTGAAATAACGAAGGAGATGGAAGAAGAAAAAAGAAAGTAAAGGAGGAAAAAGAAGAAAGAGAAGAGAAAAAAATAGAAGGAAAAAGAGTGGGAAGAAGATGAAGAAAGACAAAATTATAAAAGGAGGAGAAGGAGGAGGAATAAAAGGAAGAATTAGGAGCAGAAAGAAAAAAAATAGTTAGTGCGTGGCGGCGGCGGGCGACGGACAGCTCTCGTGGGAACGGCGGCCCGCACCTCGCTCCTGCCGGCAACGTGACCAACGGACTGCCTGCCGCCGCTACAGGAAGGGACGATGATGACGATGATGATGATGATGATGATGATGATGATGAGTGCTTTCCTGCTGCATCCTCATCGTCCTCCTCCTGTCCAGTGCTTTTGTGTTGTGTTGTGTTGTGTTGTGTTGTGGTGTGGTGTGGTTGTGTTGTGTTGTGGTGTGGTGTGGTGTGGTGTGGTGTTGTTGTTGTGTTGTGTTGTGTTGTGTTGTGTGGTGTAGTGTGGTGTGGTGTGGTGTGGTGTGGTGTGGTGTGGTGTTGTGTTGGTGTGTTGTGTTGTGTTGTGCTGTGTTTCCATATGGGACACCACCACCACCACCATTTCCACCACCAAGATAGTCAAAACATTTTAGTCTTTTTATTTCTATTTTGCGGCGAATATTACCAACACGACAAAAATACTGCCGTTGGTAAAAGTCCATACCGTCGAATCTTCTTATTTATTTTTTTGTTGTGTGGGGAAAGTTACCCAAAAAAATACTGTTGTAGGAAAAATAGTCAATATATTTCAGTTTCTTTTTGTTTGTGGAGAAAATTACCGAAACAAACAAACACTGGTGTTGGTAAAAGTCGATACATTCCAATCTTTTTATATTTGTGTGTGTGGAGAATTACCCCAGAACGAGACCTCGAGGCTCCTGCTACACAACACTGTCAATATAGAAACGTTAACGTACGTGACATTATTATGGAACCAACACCCAACGTAACAAAACATAACATAACTCTCTCTCTCTCAAGGTACCCATTTATCGACCACACAGCATAACATAATATACCGTAACATAACACAGCATAACATAAAATAGCATACCATAACACATCATATCAAAGCATAACATATCAACAAACATAACATAGAATAACTTAGCAATACATCATAACATACCATAGCATAACATCACATCACATAACATAACACAACACAGCATAACATAACATAAAATAACAACCTAACCTAAAATAACGTAGTATAACATTACACAACGAACGCCGTCACCCGACATTATACTTATTTCCAGCAACATTTGACAGCCTATAATTTACCCCTCACAACAGTACCACCACCACCACCTCCATCACCACCACCACCACCACCTCCATCACCACCACCACCACCTCCATTACCTTCCCCTCCATCACGCCTATACAGTCCGTTCACCCGGCACCATTAATAGGGTCACTACCATTACTTCCACACCATCACCATACACCATCCACATTACAACTACTTCCATCACCATCATCACCACTATCACCACCATCACCTCCATCACGCCCATAGAGTCCGTTCACCCGGCACCATCACCACCATCACTTCCACACCATCACCACCACCACCACCACCACCACTGCACCACCACTATCTCCATCACACTTGCCCGGTCGACCTCTTATCAACGGGGCAAATCAAACCTCTTGCCTCTTTTGTTATTTTCTCTGCGGGCATTTTGTCGTTTTTTTCACTCTTTGGATTCTCTTCTTCACCGTAATAAAAAGGGGCACAAGAGAAAGGTTGTACAATTAACATGCTGTAGCTGCGCGTGGCGGCGGTGCTCATCTCCGTCACGTTGGCCCTTTAAGCCCGTGGTGGGAGAGAACCCGATAACACAACACAGGGCCAGTATGACATCCGGGTTACAACAGTTCTCTCTCTCTCTCTCTCTCTCTCTCTCTCTCTCTCTCTCTCTCTCTCTCTCTCTTCAGGTACCCATTTATCGACCAGCCCGAAAGTAAGGATGAACAGCTGGGTGGACTGCACGCCGACTCCTCAGGACGAGGGATTCAAACCCTGGCCCGCAGACTCGTAGTTGGGGACGGGAACCACTTTTCCTTTTCTTTACAGTAAAGGAAACAGCTAAAGGGCAAAAAAGAGAAACAATAGTGAACAAAAAGCACGCAAGTCACTGTCCCTATAAAATGAAATAAAAGAGTTGAGAGGAGTGACCAAAAGAGAGGCCAATTTCGGGAGGAGAGGTGTCCCGATACTCTCCTCATGAAAGAGTTCAAGTCGTAGGCAGGAGGAAACGCACCAAGGAGGCGGTAATACTGCCACACCGCAAAGGAAAAAGAATTCTGATGACAAAGAGCGGATGTATAGCGCGGTGATGTGAGTGGCTGATGGTGATGAAGCTAATGAGGCGATTACCGATGACCCAGGCGACGGATAAACATAAAAAAACGAGGATAATGAAAAAAAAATACTTCATGATCTGTACGGAAAAAAAGAGCAGCGCAAAAATAGTAGCAACTCACCATCAGGGAAATGTGTATGCACGGGCGCTCTTCATGTCCTGTAAGTACATTTGTGGAGATAGAGGCGCCGGGTGTGTGATAGTGTTGTGGAGATAATAGAGTTGGAAATAGAATAGAGACAGCGAGATAAACGGAGAGAGAGAGAGAGAGAGAGAGAGAGAGAGAGAGAGAGAGAGAGAGAGAGAGAGAGAGAGAGAGAGAGAGAGAGAGAGAGAGAGAGAGAGAGAGAGAGAGAGAGAGAGAGAGAGAGAGAGAGAGAGAGAGAGAGAGAGAGAGAGAGAGAGAGAGAGAGAGAGAGAGAGAGAGAGAGAGAATATGCGAGGCAGGCAATGATGGAAAGCTAGAATAAGAGTAATAATACGAATACGAGGAGGAGGAGGAGGAGGAGGAGGAGGAGGAGGAGGAGGAGGAGGAGGAGGAGGACAAGGAGGAGGAGGAGGAGGAGGAGGACGAGGAGAAGGAGGAGGAGGAGGAGGAAAAGCATTGAATATATCCTCCCATTTTTCTCTCTGTGTGAGGGTATGAAGGTGGTGGTGGTGGTAGAACTCAGAGATGGTGGTGATGCTGGTCGTGGTAGTGGTGGTGATGTTGGTGACGGTGGTGGTGGTGACGGTGGTGTTGGTCAGGTAATACTGGTGGTGGTGGTGACGGCGCCTGGTGGTGGTGGTGACGGTGGTCTTGGATAGGTAATACTGGTGGTGGTGGTGACGGTGGTGTTGGTCAGGTTATACTGGTGGTGGTGGTGACGGCCCCTGGTGGTGGTGGTGACGGCGCCTGGTGGTGGTGGTGACGGTGGTGTTGGTCAGGTTATACTGGTGGTGGTGGTGACGGCCCCTGGTGGTGGTGGTGACGGCCCCTGGTGGTGGTGGTGACGGTGGTGTTGGTCAGGTTATACTGGTGGTGGTGGTGACGGCCCCTGGTGGTGGTGGTGACGGTGGTCTTGGTCAGGTTATACTGGTGGTGGTGGTGACGGCCCCTGGTGGTGGTGGTGACGGTGGTCTTGGTCAGGTTATACTGGTGGTGGTGCTGACGGCCCTTGGTGGTGGTGGTGGTGACGGTTGTCTTGGTCAGGTTATACTGGTGGTGGTGGTGAGGGCCCCTGGTGGTGGTGGTGACGGTGGTGTTGGTCAGGTTATACTGGTGGTGGTGGTGACGGCCCCTGGTGGTGGTGGTGACGGTTGTCTTGGTCAGGTTATACTGGTGGTGGTGGTGACGGTTGTCTTGGTCAGGTTATACTGGTGGTGGTGGTGAGGGCCCCTGGTGGTGGTGGTGGTGACGGTCCCTGGTGGTGGTGGTGGTGGTGGTGGTGACGGCCCCTGGTGGTGGTGGTACAGACGGCCCCTGGTGGTGGTGGTGGAGACGGTCCCTGGTGGTGGTGGTACAAACGGCCCCTGGTGGTGGTGGTGGTGACGGCCCCTGGTGGTGGTGGTACAAACGGCCCCTGGTGGTGGTGGTGGTGACGGCCCCTGGTGGTGGTCGAGACGGCCCCTGGTGGTGGTGGTGACGGTCCCTGGTGGTGGTGGTGACGGCCCGTGGTGGTGGTGGTAGAGACGGCCCCTGGTGGTGGTGGTGACGGCCCCTGGTGGTGGTGGAGACGCTGGGCCCAACACGTGAGAGCGGCAGAGCGTCCTTGAGCGTAACATAATGAGGCGGATGAGGCGGAGAAGGAGCGACAAAAAATTAATATAATGGCAGCAGTTACCCCCGAGCGCGGCACGGAGGATTAGGACGGAATTTATAATGATAGTAAAGACGGCCTGAAGAAGGATGGCGGGACGGTGAAGAAGGGAGGAGGAGGAGGAAGAGGAGGAGGAGGAGGAGGAGGAAACATGGAAATGCAGGCAACAGAAAGCCTAGTCGCTCATTACGAGGTCGCCCGCTTAGGTGATTTAATCTGCTCGACAGCCACTTGGGGCTTGAGGAGCAGATGAAAGCACCTCGATATTGAGGAGCAGATGAAAGCACCTCGATATTGAGGAGCAGATGAAAGCACCTCGATATTGAGGAGCAGATGAAAGCACCTCGATATTGAGGAGCAGATGAAAGCACCTCAATATTGAGGAGCAGATGAAAGCACCTCAATATTGAGGAGCAGATGATAGCACCTCAATATTGAGGAGCAGATGAAAGCACCTCAATATTGAGGAGCAGATGAAAGCACCTCGATATTGAGGAGCAGATGAAAGCACCTCAATATTGAGGAGCAGATGAAAGCACCTCGATATTGAGGAGCAGATGAAAGCACCTCGATATTGAGGAGCAGATGAAAGCACCTCAATATTGAGGAGCAGATGAAAGCACCTCGATATTGAGGAGCAGATGAAAGCATCTCGATATTGAGGAGCAGATGAAAGCATCTCGATATTGAGGAGCAGATGAAAGCACCTCGATATTGAGGAGCAGATGAAAGCACCTTGATATTGAGGAGCAGATGAAAGCACCTCGATATTGAGGAGCAGATGAAAGCATCTCGATATTGAGGAGCAGATGAAAGCACCTCGATATTGAGGAGCAGATGAAAGCACCTCGATATTGAGGAGCAGATGAAAGCACCTCGACATTGAGGAGCAGATGAAAGCACCTCGATATTGAGGAGCAGATGAAAGCACCTTGATAATGAGGAGCAGATGAAAGCACCTCGATATTGAGGAGCAGATGAAAGCACCTCGATATTGAGGAGCAGATGAAAGCACCTTGATATTGAGGAGCAGATGAAAGCACCTCGATATTGAGGAGCAGATGAAAGCACCTCGATATTGAGGAGCAGATGAAAGCACCTCGATATTGAGGAGCAGATGAAAGCACCTCGACATTGAGGAGCAGATGAAAGCACCTCGATATTGAGGAGCAGATGAAAGCACCTCGATATTGAGGAGCAGATGAAAGCACCTTGATAATGAGGAGCAGATGAAAGCACTTCGATATTGAGGCTCAGATGAAAGCACCTCGATATTGAGGAGCAGATGAAAGCACCTCGTTATTCAGTTTTCTCCCGACGCAGCGAAATGACGGTCGATTCTATATTTGAAGGAGTTGATGGTATTCGCATTTACTACTTCTGAAGGGAGATTGTTCCAGTGGCGGATGACTCGGTTTGAAAAGAAACTCCTTCCAATGTCTGTGTTACATTAACTAGACTCAATGGGTAACCAGTTATTTCTAGTTCTTGAGTTGGTTTGCAGTTCAAAGACTTTGGAGTAATCGACGTTATTGAACTTTTTCAGATACTTGAAGACTTGAATCATATCCCCTCGAAGGCATCTTTTCTACAATGTAAAGATTGAGTCACTTGAGTCGTTCCTCGTACGGTTGAACCCTTAAGGCTGGAATCATCTTTGTGGCGCGTCGTTGAATCTTTTCCAGTAAATCAATGTTCTTTCTGTAATTAGGAGACCAGAGCTGTACTGCATACTCGAGGTGCGGTCTTACCATAGAATTAAACAAGGATAGCATCACGTCTGGTGTTTTACACTCAAAGTTCCTCGCTATGAACCCGAGCATCGTGTTGGCTTTGATGTATGCTTTTTTACAGTGATTCGCATGTTTCAGGTCATTGCTGATAGTGACTCCAGGATCCTTTTCCTCCTGCATCGCCTGCAGAGGTTTCCCATTCATGATGTATGTGTGGTTACTATTTTGGAACCCAATGTGCATGACTTTGCATTTGTCAACATTAAAAGACATATGCCATTTTTCCGACCATTCGATAATGTGACTGAGGTCTTTCTGAATGATTTCGCAGTCGGTCTTTGTGAGGGCCTTTCCACCCAGGAGGAGGAGGAGGAAGAAGAAGAAGAAGAAGAAGAAAAAGAAGAAGAGGAAGAAGAAGAAGAAGAAGAAGAAGAAGAAGAAGAAGAAGAAGAAGAAGAAGAAGATGAAGATGAAGATGAAGAAGAAGAAGAAGAAAAGAAGAAAAAGAAGAAGAAGAAGAAGAAGAGGAGGAGGAGGAGGATCAAAGAAATATGAAAAAGAAGGAGGTTTACTAGAAGAAGCATGTGGAAGAAGACCAAAGGAGGAAAGGAAGAGAAGGAAGAAGTGGAAGGAGGAGGTGGAAGAAAATGAATGAGGAAGAGGAAGAGGAGGAAGATGAAAGAGAAGAAGAGGAGAAGGAAGAGGATCAGTGGGAGGAGGAGGCAGATGATGAAGAAAAGGGAAAGGAGGAGGAGGATCTGAGGAAGAAGAAGAAGGAGGTGGAAGAAGACAAAATTATAAGAGGAGGAAGAGAGGGAGGAAGAGGAGAAAGATATGAAGAAAGAGAAGAAGGAAGAAGAAAAAGAAGAGGGATGGGGAGGAGGAGGAGGAGGAGGAGGAGGAGGAGGAGGAAAAGATAATGGCAATGATAAAAAAAAGAACAACAGAAGGAAATGGAGAGAAAAAGAGAAGGAAAAAAAAAAGATGGATGAGGAACCTAATGAACGCCAGGTAATATCTCTCTCTCTCTCTCTCTCTCTCTCTCTCTCTCTCTCTCTCTCGCTGTCTCTCTCCTCACTTCCTTCTCTCTCCCTTTCTTGGCCTACCCCCCCCCCAACACACACACACACACACACACACACACACACACACACACACTAGGCTCCTTAGCACGGCCGCACACACACGTCGAAACAGATCAGGCAGGAGGAGGAGCAGGAGGATCGGCAGCTCTAATCACCCAGACCAGACCAGAGACCCACCAACGAGCCTCTGTCACTGAGCCGAGGAAAATAACAAGTGATTTACAGGACGCTGGCCGAGTGTGAGCTGCTGAGAGACGGTGCAGCGGCGGGCAGGAGCCAAGGACAACAAACTAAGGAACGTGAACTGAGAAAGAGGAATACAAGCCGACATAGAAGTAGCAAATGTTTGATATGACTGATGAGAAACGAGGGACTTTGAGTGACTGTGGACGTGAGTGAGCAAAGGGTAAAGGCGGAACAAGGACTTAAAAATAGGGACAGTTACTGATGACTGGACAATGGCTGACGAAGGGACGGACGGAATGCAAGTGAGGAGTGAGGACGAGGAGGAGGAGGAGGAGGAGGAGGAGGAGGAGGAAGAGGAAGAGGAAGAGGAGGAGGAGGAGGAGGAGGAGGAGGAGGAGGAGGAGGAGGAGGAGGAGGAGGAGGAGGAGGAGGAGGAGGTAATGTCATTTTAAAAAGTGAAGGGGAAAGACGAGGAGACAGAGAGGTGTGTGTGTGTGTGTGTGTGTGTGTGTGTGTGTGTGTGTGTGTGTGTGTGTGTGTGTGTGTGTGTGTGTGTGTGTGTGTGTGTGTGTGTGTTTGTGTGTGTGTGTGTATTTCGTGAAAAACCACACACGAGAACCCGACTAACCTCCTTTGTGGCCTTGGGAAATAGATGTTGTGAGAGCCGAAAGCGTCTGAGAATATGAACCTACGTAGATATGGTGTATAGTATTTCCATGGGTAGTAGTTTTATGAGCCTGGTGACAGTTTGACAAGGCTTCTACACCATGAACCCGACTAACCTCCTTTGTGGCCATTATAAACAGCTGTAGTGAGAGCCGGAAGCGTCTGAGAATACGGGTCTTCGTTACCATACAAGAACCCGAACAATGACTAACAACTCTACCAACAACGCTATAGAGAGAACAACGAACTGTAAGAGAAGCGTGTGTGAAAGGGGAGAGCAAGTAAGAGGGTCAGTAGGTGAAAGAGAACAGTAGGCAGACAAAGGAAGACGAGAAAAATAGACGCAAAGAGTGTGTAGAGAAAGAGATGACAAAGGAGAGGAGAAGAATGGCGGCAAGAAAGGTGTGAAGAAGAACAGGTGACAAAGAGAAGGAAGAAGAAAAGGGATGAGACGTGGATAAAAAAACAGGATGGTGACAAAGGAAAAGAGAACAACAGAAGGAAGAAGGAAGGAGCGAATAAGAGGTTAGGTGGTTGTAGAGTGAGAGATTACGAAGGAGAACAGAAGAATGAAAGGAAGATGGAAGTGAAGGAACAGAGGAAGAACAAAGGTAAGAAGAAGTAAAGAAACAGCTGATGATGCGGAAGACGAGGGAAACAGAAGCAAGAAGTGTGTAAAGAAACAACAGTTGACAAAGGAAGACGCGGAGAAGTGAAAGAAAACAGGAGCAACAAAAGACACAAAGACAGACGATTGGATTCGATTGGGTTGATTGATCAGAGAAGCTTGGCGCCGCGGCATCATCTTGAGTCACGAGGCGATGAATTCCTTTGGGGGAAGATTAAGAGGAACCACAACTACATATGGAAGCTACAATACTTAAAGTACTTACGAGGAATCCAACTCTTCAAATAGATGAGATCAAGACTGAGGGAAAAAAAATGCAACATGTAATTCAGGAGAGGTCAGAACATAGCAATAGTTAGCGGACAAAAGAATACAAAAATGGATTACCTTAAAATACTACGCTGTAACGAAGGCCGAAGAGTAGATTAGTGGGAGGAGAACAACGCTAGGGGTAGGAACACTTGATATGAGAACACCTTAGTGGGATGAACATTTAAAATCTGACGTTGCGACCTCAGTAGCAATAGATCGACCCTTTAAAGAGCACGATTATAATAGGTCAGTAAGCTTATACATTTGAATTCCAGCGTTGTAACCAGAGTATAAAATTAAATAGCCCCTTCCCTTCCTAATTCGAGCACAGCAGCCCAGCAGCAGCGGCGGCGAGGAGGGCCAGACGAGGCGGTGACGGGCGAGATGTGTGACAGGACGACAATGGCCTACAAATTGGTGCCAGGAGGAAGAGGAGGAAGAGGAGGAGGAGGAGGAGGAGGAGGGGAAGAGTGCGCCGCCGGACCAGCCAACGGAGGAATATTGGCTGACAGCGGAACATGTTAGCGGGGAAACAGTGGTAACCCGAGGAGGAGGGCGAAGGGACGAGGGACGGGACATGATAGGGAACGCTGGCTGACATGAGTGGACATTTGTAACCGCAGAACGTGAGGGGAAGGAAAGAAAAGGACATGTTGATAAGGGAACGCTGGGGGACTGGGGAAGGCTGGGGGACGAAGGCAGCGCTGGGTGACCTAAGGAAGCGGGGGAAGGAAAGGGACATGGCAGTGAAGGGAAGGAACGTTGGGTGAAGGAAAAATAACGTTAGGGGAAAGGAAGAAAACGTTGCATGCAGGGTAGAAACGTTGGGTGAAAGGACATCTGAGTGAGGGAATGAAAAGAGGAACGTTAGTCGAAGGGAATGAACGTTGAATAAGGAGAAGGAACGTTGAGTGAAGGAAAGAAACGTGAAGTGAAAGAAGGGAACGGCGGGTGGATGGAAGGTAGAAACGTTGGGTGAAAGAACATCTGAGTAAAGGAACGAAAAGAGGAACGTTAGTCGAAGGGAATGAACGTTGAGTAAGAAGGAACGTTGAGTGAAGGAAAGAAACGTGAAGTGAAAGAAGGGAACGGCGGGTGGATGGAAGGTAGAAACGTTGGGTGAAAGGACATCTGAGTAAAGGAACGAAAAGAGGAACGTTAGTCGAAGGGAATGAACGTTGAATAAGGAGACGGAACGTTGAGTGAAGGAAAGAAACGTGAAGTGAAAGAAGGGAACGGCGGGTGAAGGCAAAGAGAAAGAAGCATCCCGTTCAAAGCCCGGCCATCGCATCTCCTCGTTACGGGATCCATTCGGCGCAGCATCTTTACATTACGTCGCTATTTACGCCCGGAAATTAATACTGACGCGTTCCCTCTCTCGCCCCGCCGTCACAATTGCCTTCCCTCCTTCCCCTTTTTCCTTCCTCGCTCGTTTTAGTGACAGTATCAGCGAGGGACGTAACTTGCTCTCCTTCACGCCTCCTTCCTCCTCCTTTTCCAGCTGTTTCCGCCACGTTACTCTTCTTACTTAACACTGGGCGGCTACCTAATACATGAGAGGCTTATTCCTAACCATTTAGGGGCTTACACACCCACTTTAGGTAAGAATATGGTAGAGGTTGTGTCATTATTTACATGGGTAGTTTTATGAACCTAGTGATAGCTTCAATTTAACACTGGGCGGTTACCTAATACATGTGACTCGTATTCTTAAACATTTCTAAGCTTAAACACACACACACACACACACACACACACACACACACACACACACACACACACACACACACACACACACACACACATTTGGTAAGGCTTTCGTAGAGGTTGTTAGTATTTCCACGAGTAGTTTTATGAGCCTAGTAATAGTTTGACAAGGCTTCTGCACCCATATGCCCAAACACTTCAGGGCTTACACACCTACAGTTGGTAAGGCTTTCGTAGAGATGTTGTTGGTGTTTCAGAGGGTAGTTTAATGAGCCTAGTGTTAGTTTGACAAGGCTTCCACACCATGAATGTGAAGAAACACTCATGGGAGCACGTTTAATCTCCTCTGTGGCCTTTGGAAATAGTTGATAGTCTCTTCACTCAGGCGCAGGAGCCTTAATACAATGATGAATGCACGTATCACAGGTGTAGTATTTGCTTCTCCAGCAATATAATACAAACTATCTCGCCTCTTTACCTCACTGAATTGAGAGCCTGATTGGCACATGTGTTGGAAAACTGGACACTAAAAACGTATTGGAATATTTACCGGCGATAGAAATTTAACACACAAAATGGGGAAAGAATCAGAGCAAAGATTCAACATAAACTGAGCGAAAAAAAAAACTATTGGCATATCACCGACCATGGAAATTAAACACACACAACAAAGGGAAAGGATTACAGCAAAAAATCAACATAAACTGCCTAAAAACGTATCACAAGATCAGACAGCGATGGAAATTCAACACACACAAAACAAAGGGAAAGAATTGGAGCAAAGATTCAACATAAACTCCCTGAAAAACGTGACTGGCTGGGATCTGATAACGGAGCTCCAACGAAGAGCCAGAGACGCAAAACACTGTAAACGATCAATGAAGTCTGATTAAAAACAACAGCGAAAAGAGATGAAGAAAAGAAGGCAAGTGACTCGTTCCTGCAGTCTGATTAAAACCTTGACCTAACACCTGACCGACGTGACAAAGGAGAACTGTGAAATGAAATGAACATGCACGATTTATATATATATCATCATAAAAAAAACAGAACGTGTTAAAAATGAATACAGGAAGGGAAATATTAAAGGGCACTGCTCATTATTAACGTAACCTACTTAAAATGAATAGTTAAACCAAGGTGAACTGCATAAAACAAAGACTGACAACTGAAAATGAATGGGTTAAAATATCTAACCATTACAGAGAACTTGTTGAAACTGAATATAGAGAAGGGAAATTAAAAGGCAATGCCCATCTCTTTACTCTTTTATATAGGAGCAGTGATTAGCGGGCTTTTTTTTTCATTGTTTTCCTTTTTTTCCTTTTTTTTTTTTTGCCCTTGAGCTTCTTCCTTTACAGTAAAAAAAAAAAAAAAATCTAAAATCGAAGAGAAATGTACAAAGGACTGGCAACTGAGAATGCACGAGTTAAAATATCTAACCATGAAAGAAAAGATATTAAAAAATGAATATAGAAAAGGAAATACTAAATAAAATAAATACTAAATAAACAAAAATAAATACTGAATAAAATAAAATAAATACTGCGAATCGTTGAAGTAATATGTTGAAAATCAATAGACAAACCGAGGTGAACTGTTCGAAGGAAAGACTGGCAACTAAAAATGCATGTTATAAATATCTAACCTTTGAAGAACTTGTTAAAAATGCATATCAAAAGGAAACACTGCTTAAAATCGATAGACACACCGAGGAGAGGATAAATTAATGCACTAAGGAAGACTTAATAAATGCGTGTAGCTCACAAAATATTTCACCAATAAAGACAACATGTTTACAATGACTAATAAAACAAGAAATATATAGAGCAGCCAACACATTATTTTTAACTCGCTCAGAGGCTTAACAAATCGACCAACACAAGGAGGAACAAAATAAGACAGACTAGCAATGAAAACATACTAATATAACATCTAACCATCCATGAAAACTGATTAGGAGCAACAAAAGAAGGAAAATATATAGAGCAAACATCACACACACGAACACATCATTCCCACAACTTCCTCCACGCCTTCACTAAACGCCCACAACACCGAGAACAAAAGCCCGCAGACCCACGACCCAGCCAGCCTTCCCTCACGACCCTCCCTCACGCAGTTCCCTCACGACGCCGGACTCACTAATGATATGGAAGGGAAGTGAAGGGAGGCGGACAGATACTTGACCTAACGGAAACAGGGTATTTGTAAGGGGTTGGAAGGTCAGTGGTATGAAGAGGGAGATTAATGA